>NW_027675333.1:2392500-2432500 GCF_965601325.2 Salmo salar
GAGAAATGTGTGCTACAGTTTCTACAGTCAGTTTGTAACGGCGTAGACTACACCCTTACTTTCACTTTATATAACAATATTAACCAGAGGGTGGCGCTAACAGTCAGTTGCATGTGACATCAGTAACTCGTGACATTGTACCGAATCTTGCTTACATTTTTTTTTATAGTCCTTCTTTGAGACATCTCTCTTACATTATTTAAGCTAAACTTATCATTTACTCGAAACCAGGTTTAGTTGTGTTTTTTTTTAATCTCCAACATATGAGTCACTGTAGGACTTTAATAATTGTTAACAGATCTACCAAACCCAAAAGTTTTAATTTGAGAATGTTAATTTGTATGCCTCAAATATTAAACTGTCTTAAAATATTTAATGATTAGTTGAATCAGGTGTGTAAGTGCTGGTAAGAACAAAAGGATTGAGAAACCCTGAGATAAACATTAAACCATATAATGTAAAAGCTCCTCCACCATCTTTACCAGACGTTTTACTGATAACATGTAGACCTACTGATTAGTTTCCACTTTGAAAACTGCTGTCTGTCAGCAACTCAGCTCAAGTAGCAGTTCTAACTAGTAATATCTCATTCCTAGTATTCATTCACATACTCTGTCATTTAGAATGAATTATTGTTCATAAATACTTACTTTATTTGTCAGTATTGTCCATATAGGGTTTTCTGCTCTGTCATCTCAAAATGGATCCTGTACAAAATCACATATTTACTTTCAGTCACCTCCTGGGTGGTGCAGTGGTCTAAACCACCCCATCTGAACAGTTTCTCACCAACTGGCCACCTGGTCTATAGAGACTAAATGACTATACACTCTACGCTGCACACCACATCAACGGGGATGTGGTGGAGGGTAAACCCACGTAAACGCGCTTAAGCACCTTTTTATTTGTAAAATAGCGTTTACTCAACTTTGTATTTTGTTAATTATCGTTTACCACTTCTTATGCGTTTCCAGCGTTAAGCCTAAATTCCATCGTGGAAAACGGGCCCAGGTTGGTCAGCATGATAAAGAATCATATCTCAAGCCTACTCTGTCTATTGAATGTCTGACTACGACCTAACTTTATAATAGTTATATGTAGCCAAGACTTACCAGAGTCTGTCCGTCTGTCCTTCAAATCAACACATTTATCCTGCTTCTAATGTTGCAGAGAAATGTGTGCTACAGTTTCTACAGTCAGTTTGTAACGGCGTAGACTACACCCTTACTTTCACTTTATATAACAATATTAACCAGAGGGTGGCGCTAACAGTCAGTTGCATGTGACATCAGTAACTCGTGACATTGTACCGAATCTTGCTTACATTTTTTTTTATAGTCCTTCTTTGAGACATCTCTCTTACATTATTTAAGCTAAACTTATCATTTACTCGAAACCAGGTTTAGTTGTGTTTTTTTTTAATCTCCAACATATGAGTCACTGTAGGACTTTAATAATTGTTAACAGATCTACCAAACCCAAAAGTTTTAATTTGAGAATGTTAATTTGTATGCCTCAAATATTAAACTGTCTTAAAATATTTAATGATTAGTTGAATCAGGTGTGTAAGTGCTGGTAAGAACAAAAGGATTGAGAAACCCTGAGATAAACATTAAACCATATAATGTAAAAGCTCCTCCACCATCTTTACCAGACGTTTTACTGATAACATGTAGACCTACTGATTAGTTTCCACTTTGAAAACTGCTGTCTGTCAGCAACTCAGCTCAAGTAGCAGTTCTAACTAGTAATATCTCATTCCTAGTATTCATTCACATACTCTGTCATTTAGAATGAATTATTGTTCATAAATACTTACTTTATTTGTCAGTATTGTCCATATAGGGTTTTCTGCTCTGTCATCTCAAAATGGATCCTGTACAAAATCACATATTTACTTTCAGTCACCTCCTGGGTGGTGCAGTGGTCTAAACCACCCCATCTGAACAGTTTCTCACCAACTGGCCACCTGGTCTATAGAGACTAAATGACTATACACTCTACGCTGCACACCACATCAACGGGGATGTGGTGGAGGGTAAACCCACGTAAACGCGCTTAAGCACCTTTTTATTTGTAAAATAGCGTTTACTCAACTTTGTATTTTGTTAATTATCGTTTACCACTTCTTATGCGTTTCCAGCGTTAAGCCTAAATTCCATCGTGGAAAACGGGCCCAGGTTGGTCAGCATGATAAAGAATCATATCTCAAGCCTACTCTGTCTATTGAATGTCTGACTACGACCTAACTTTATAATAGTTATATGTAGCCAAGACTTACCAGAGTCTGTACGTCTGTCCTTCAAATCAACACATTTATCCTGCTTCTAATGTTGCTGAGAAATGTGCGCTACATTTTGTAACCACAGTTACTTTCACTTTCATATGAGGAAATCACGTCCCTTCTGACGTCACCGGTGTATGGGTAAATAATGATGACAGAAGAGATCTACTAACTAGTAATAATATGTAATTCCAGGTATTCATTATCTTACTCTGTCCTTTATTGTTCAGAAATACTTTATTTGTACTTCTCTCCATATAGTGTGTTTTCCTCTTTTGTCATCTCACCATGGATCCTGCACTCAGCCGTCTCCCCATCCTGATAATAAAGTGTTTTATTGGTATCTTCCACTAGATGGCAGTAAACACCTGCTGTAACTACACTTTACAACAGCATTCCTTATTCATAAAGGCAGTGTCTCAAAGGAGGAGTGCTGAATCAGGATCAGGTCCTCCTCTCCATGTAATCTGATTCATTATGATCTAGGATCAGGTCCCTCCTCTCCATGTAATCTGATTCATTATGATCTAGGATCAGGTCCTCCTCTCCATGTAATCTGATTCATTATGATCTAGGATCGGGCCCCCCTCTCCATGTAATCTGATTCATTATGATCTAGGATCAGGTCCCCCCTCTCCATGTAATCTGATTCATTATGATCTAGGATCAGGTCCCCTCCTCTCCATGTAATCTGATTCATTATGATCTAGGATCAGGTCCCCCCTCTCCATGTAATCTGATTCATTATGATCTAGTTGTCAGAGCTAGAGTGGTGTTTGTCAGACTATGAGACATCCCGGTTTGGCCAACAAACTATTATGATACCATTCTATTGTAAACTGTGACTTGTACAAACAAGCTGGTGTTCTATGTGTTGCTCTAGGAATTACAGCAAACTAACAGGGTGGAAAGTGATATTAGGGACACACAGAAAAACTTAAATTAAATAATATGAATGAACAAATGAATGAACAAATGAATGAATGATATTTTATTTCAGTGTCAAATCGCCAACTGGCAACCCATCCCTTATGGGGTTAATTGCCACATAAACAAACATTACAATAATTGACTGTGGTAATTAAATGATAATTCTCCTTCCGGTGTTCTCTGCATTGGGCATCGCATGAATAGTGAAAAAAATAAGGTAAAAATCAATACATAATAGTAAATAAGGTGATGCAAACAATAATTATATCCCTAGAGCAGAACAATAATATACATATATACACACACTGTATATATACACATACATACATACACACTGTATATATACACATACATACATACACACTGTATATATACACATACATACATACACACTGTATATATACACATACATAACATATACAGATAAATAAATACAGAAAAAAATAAACAGAAGGAATTTGAACCCAGTCTGACACAAAGAGAAGATTCATATGGGAGACAAGTCTATACACAATCTATATACACATACCATTTACCACATAGAAGACTCATATGGGAGACAAGTCTATACACAATCTATATACACACATACCATTTACCACATAGAAGACTCATATGGGAGACAAGTCTATACACAATCTATATACACACATACCATTTACCACATAGAAGATTCATATGGGAGACAAGTCTATACACAATCTATATATACACATACCATTTACCACATAGAAGACTCATATGGGAGACAAGTCTATACACAATCTATATATACACATACCATTTACCACATAGAAGATTCATATGGGAGACAAGTCTATACACAATCTATATATACACATACCATTTACCACATAGAAGAGTCATATGGGAGACAAGTCTATACACAATCTATATATACACATACCATTTACCACATAGAACAGTCATATGGGAGACAAGTGTATACACAATCTATATATACACATACCATTTACCACATAGAAGACTCATATGGGAGACAAGTCTATACACAATCTATATACACACATACCATTTACCACATAGAAGACTCATATGGGAGACAAGTCTATACACAATCTATATATACACATACCATTTACCACATAGAAGAGTCATATGGGAGACAAGTCTATACACAATCTATATACACATGTACCATTTACCACGCAGAAGCTAAATATTTTTACAATTTAATTATAGGTAAACATTTTTCTTATATTCCAGGATTTATCTAAATATTCCACAAACGGAAATACACATGGACAAAAAAACATTTCAATTTCTCCTCATCACTCATCACATACTGCCAGGGTATATCTGGTGGTCTTTCTGGAATAAGAGCAAGCGTATATCATGGTAGAAAAGGAAATAGAGGATTAAATCAGTTTAATTCTCTATTTCTTTAAGGTCACAATAGTTACATAGTCTTTCCTCCATTTCACCACAATACTGACCTGTATCAATACTCAGAGAAAATATCCCTGATCTTACCTGTTTCAATACTCAGAGGCAATATCCATGATCGTACCTGTTTCAATACACAGAGACAATATCCCTGAAATAATCTGTTTCAATACTCAGAGACAATATCCCTGATCTGACCTGTTTCAATACTCAGAGACAATATCCCTGATCTGACCTGTTTCAATACTCAGAGGAAATATCCCTGATCTGAACTGTTTCAATACGCAGAGACAATATCCCTGATCTGACCTGTTTCAATACTCAGAGGAAATATCCCTGATCTGAACTGTTTCAATACGCAGAGACAATATCCCTGATCTGAACTGTTTCAATACGCAGAGGCAATATCCCTGATCTGACCTGTTTCAATACACAGAGACAATATCCCTGATCTGACCTGTTTCAATACACAGAGACAATATCCCTGATCTTCCCTGTGCACATAGAGATCTCTTGCTTTTAGGTAGGTTATACATAATATATCTCTCACACACCAATTCACCCTGAATCAAACAAAAGGTTCTCAATTTGGGTTTATGATTCATCTCCTCCACCCATCTTTTTTTCATGTCGCATCAACAGTTGTTTTTTAATCATATCTATGTCTCCCTTCATTTGGTTTTGGTACAGATGTTCATAGTTACACTGTTGAAAAAGCTCAGACATTTCAGTTGCCCAGGCTTCCCCTATGGATAGATAAATACAATAATCATGAAAAAAGTCATTGATGAAAGAGACTTCAACTAGGACTATAAAATAATGAAGAAACAGTTTAACATTTTGTTATTTTATGGCTTATATTTATTGTAGAAGTTGATAAATAACACCTGGGGACAAAAACGCCTACATCTTCTGACAAAAAGTGTTAAAATGCATAACATTCCCTTTCAGGATCCATATTTTGGTGTTTATAAGGTAAAGGACACCTGATATTTAAAGCCTTTTTGAATCCACATTTTACACTAAATAAGAACTGATATTTCCTGGGGACAGAAAAGGCACCACATGGTAGGAATGACTCAGCAGAACTCCTACACTAGTTTAGTGGATTCCAAATGTTCCCTCTACTTTATTCTACATTATTAACCTGAAATACTCACTTTACTTGGAAACTGAGTTGCAGTTTAGAGGTTAAACTATGAGCTGCTCTGTCATCTCAAAATGACCCTGTACAGATACTTTCTTATATTCAGTTTCAACTGTAGTCAAGGAGTCACCCTTCATATAACAACAGTAACCAGAGGGTGGAGCTAACAGTCAGTTTCAACTGTAGTCAAGGTGTCACCCTTCACATAACAACAGTAACCAGAGGGTGGAGCTAACAGTCAGTTTCAACTGTAGTCAAGGTGTCACTCTTCATATAACAACAGTAACCAGAGGGTGGAGCTAACAGTCAGTTTCAACTGCAGTCAAGGAGTCACCCTTCACATAACAACAGTAACCAGAGGGTGGAGCTAACAGTCAGTTTCAACTGTAGTCAAGGAGTCACCCTTCACATAACAACAGTAACCAGAGGGTGGAGCTAACAGTCAGTTTCAACTGTAGTCAAGGTGTCACCCTTCACATAACAACAGTAACCAGAGGGTGGAGCTAACAGTCAGTTTCAACTGTAGTCAAGGTGTCACCCTTCACATAACAACAGTAACCAGAGGGTGGAGCTAACAGTCAGTTTCAACTGTAGTCAAGGAGTCACCCTTCATATAACAACAGTAACCAGAGGGTGGAGCTAACAGTCAGTTACAACTGTAGTCAAGGTGTCACCCTTCACATAACAACAGTAACCAGAGGGTGGAGCTAACAGTCAGTTACAACTGTAGTCAAGGTGTCACCCTTCACATAACAACAGTAACCAGAGGGTGGAGCTAACAGTCAGTTTCAACTGTAGTCAAGGAGTCACCCTTCACATAACAACAGTAACCAGAGGGTGGAGCTAACAGTCAGTTTCAACTGTAGTCAAGGAGTCACCCTTCACATAACAACAGTAACCAGAGGGTGGAGCTAACAGTCAGTTTCAACTGTAGTCAAGGAGTCACCCTTCACATAACAACAGTAACCAGAGGGTGGGGCTAACAGTCCATTTCAACTGTAGTCAAGGTGTCACCCTTCACATAACAACAGTAACCAGAGGGTGGAGCTAACAGTCAGTTTCAACTGTAGTCAAGGAGTCACCCTTCACATAACAACAGTAACCAGAGGGTGGGGCTAACAGTCAGTTACAACTGTAGTCAAGGAGTCACCCTTCACATAACAACAGTAACCAGAGGGTGGGGCTAACAGTCAGTTTCAACTGTAGTCAAGGAGTCACCCTTCACATAACAACAGTAACCAGAGGGTGGAGCTAACAGTCAGTTTCAACTGTAGTCAAGGTGTCACCCTTCATATAACAACAGTAACCAGAGGGTGGAGCTAACAGTCAGTTTCAACTGTAGTCAAGGTGTCAGCCTTCATATAACAACAGTAACCAGAGGGTGGAGCTAACAGTCAGTTTCAACTGTAGTCAAGGAGTCACCCTTCACATAACAACAGTAACCAGAGGGTGGAGCTAACAGTCAGTTTCAACTGTAGTCAAGGTGTCACCCTTCACATAACAACAGTAACCAGAGGGTGGAGCTAACAGTCAGTTTCAACTGTAGTCAAGGTGTCACCCTTCACATAACAACAGTAACCAGAGGGTGGGGCTAACAGTCAGTTTCAACTGTAGTCAAGGAGTCACCCTTCACATAACAACAGTAACCAGAGGGTGGGGCTAACAGTCAGTTTCAACTGTAGTCAAGGTGTCACTCTTCATATAACAACAGTAACCAGAGGGTGGAGCTAACAGTCAGTTTCAACTGTAGTCAAGGTGTCAGCCTTCACATAACAACAGTAACCAGAGGGTGGAGCTAACAGTCAGTTACAACTGTAGTCAAGGTGTCACTCTTCATATAACAACAGTAACCAGAGGGTGGAGCTAACAGTCAGTTTCAACTGTAGTCAAGGAGTCACCCTTCACATAACAACAGTAACCAGAGGGTGGAGGTAACAGTCAGTTACATGAGACAGCAGTAACGTGACATTGTTCTGAATCTTGCTTAAAAAATGTTATAGTCCTTCTTCAAGACATCTCTCTTACATTATTTTAGCTAAACTTATAATTTACTCGAAATCAGGTTTAGTTGTGTTTTTCCCCTGTAAGGTGTGTACGTGCTGGATAAGAACAAAAGGATTGAGAAACCCTGAGATAAACATAAAACCATATAATGTAAAAGCTCCTCCACCATCTTTACCAGACGTTTTACTGATAACATGTAGACCTACTGATTAGTTTCCACTTTGAAAACTGCTGTCTGTCAGCAACTCAGCTCAAGTAGCAGTTCTACTAACTAGTAATATCTCATTCCTAGTATTCATTCACATACTCTGTCATTTAGAATGAATTATTGTTCATAAATACTTACTTCATTTGTCAGTATTGTCCATATAGTGTTTTCTGCTCTGTCATCTCAAAATGGATCCTGTACAAAAGAACATATTTACTTTCAGTCACTTCCTGGGTGGTGCAGTGGTCTAAACCACTGCACCCCATCTGAACAGTTTCTTTCTCCATGCTGTGGCCCTCACCAACTCGCCAACTGGCCCGTAGAGACTAAAGGACTATGCTGTGGCCCTCACCATCTGGCCCATAGAGACTAAAGGACTATGCTGTGGCCCTCACCATCTGGCCCATAGAGACTAAAGGACTATGCTGTGGCCCTCACCATCTGGCCCATAGAGACTAAAGGACTATGCTGTGGCCCTCACCAACTGGCCACCTGGCCCATAGAGACTGAATGACTATGTACTCTACGCTGCACACCACCTCAACGGGGATGTAGTGGAGAGTAAACCCACGTAAACGCGCTTACACACCTTTTATTTGTAAAATAGCGTTTCCTCAACACTGTATTTTGTTAATTATCATTTACCACTTATTATGCGTTTCCAGGGTTAAGTCTAAATTCTATCGCAGAAACCGAGCCCAGGTTGGTCAGCATGATAAAGAATCATATCTCAAGGTTACTCTGTCTATTGAATGTCTGACTACGACCTAACTTTATAATAGTTATATGTAGCCAAGACTTACCAGAGTCTGTCAGTCTGTCCTTCAAATCAACACATTTATCCTGCTTCTGATGTTGCAGAGAAATGTGCGCTACATTTTGTAACCACAGTTACTTTCACTTTCATATGAGGAAATCACGTCCCTTCTGACGTCACCGGTGTATGGTTAAATAATGATGACAGAAGAGATCTACTAACTAGTAATAATATGTAATTCCAGGTATTCATTATCTTACTCTGTCCTTTATTGTTCAGAAATACTTTATTTGTACTTCTCTCCATATAGTGTGTTTTCCTCTTTTGTCATCTCACCATGGATCCTGCACTCAGCTGTCTCCCCACCCTGATAATAAAGTGTTTTATTGGAATCTTCCACTAGATGGCAGTAAACACCTGCTGTAACTAGACTTTACAACAGCATTCCTTATTCATAAAGGCAGTGTCTCAAAGGAGGAGTGCTGAATCAGGATCAGGTCCCCCCTCTCCATGTAATCTGATTCATTATGATCTAGGATCAGGTCCTCCTCTCCATGTAATCTGATTCATTATGATCTAGGATCAGGTCCCCCCCTCTCCATGTAATCTGATTCATTATGATCTAGGATCAGGTCCCCCCTCTCCATGTAATCTGATTCATTATGATCTAGGATCAGGTCCCCCCTCTCCATGTAATCTGATTCATTATGATCTAGGATCAGGTCCCCCTCTCCTTGTAATCTGATTCATTATGATCTAGGATCAGGTCCCCCCTCTCCATGTAATCTGATTCATTGTGATCTAGGATCAGGTCCTCCTCTCCATGTAATCTGATTCATTATGATCTAGGATCAGGTCCCCCCTCTCCATGTAATCTGATTCATTATGATCTAGGATCAGGTCCCCCCTCTCCATGTAATCTGATTCATTATGATATAGGATCAGGTCCTCCTCTCCATGTAATCTGATTCATTATGATCTAGGATCAGGTCCCCCCTCTCCATGTAATCTGATTCATTATGATATAGGATCAGGTCCTCCTCTCCATGTAATCTGATTCATTATAATCTAGGATCAGGTCCCCCCTCTCCATGTAATCTGATTCATGATGATCTAGGATCAGGTCCCCCCTCTCCATGTAATCTGATTCATTATGATCTAGGATCAGGTCCCCCCCTCTCCATGTAATCTGATTTATTATGGTCTAGGATCAGGTCCTCCTCTCCATGTAATCTGATTCATTATGATATAGGATCAGGTCCTCCTCTCCATGTAATCTGATTCATTATGGTTGTTTTGTCTAATGTCTCTTTATATTCATATAGCTTGGGGGCCATGTAATCTGATTCATTATGGTTGTTTTGTCTAATGTCTCTTTATATTCATATAGCCCGGGGGCTATGTAGCTGTATTGAAATGACCTTGTTTTATAACCTTCTTTGTTGCTCAGTGGTACTTCAATTGTCCTGACCATGTCCAATTCTTTCACACAGTAATGCTCCAGCATCCACTCAGAGCTTATGCATCTAATGCATTCCTCAAATACTGCAGAGTTGTTAAGCAAGTCCCTGAGATCGTCATGTTCAACCATATTTATTTGTCAGATGAAACCTGAGGGGATCACTGTAGTGGGTCATAATGCATCCAAAATGGTTCTGAGGTCCTCAACAATGTTATTCTGTACCGTAGCTGGGATGCAGTGTTCTTTCCTGATTTACAAAATAAAAAGACAGATATTGTTTTAGAGATCTTCAATTAGCTGCTCAGTGTTGATCTCTGTGGCTTGAACATATTCAGCCTCTGGCAGACTCTATACATCGCTCATGTCATCTTCAATGGGATCAGTCCCAGTCTCAAATTCATCATGAGGGCAATTCTCATCTAAGTTGGCTCTTAAAATCTCTCTGTGGTTTTGGTAGATGTGTGACTGATAGATGCTGAAACATCTATTTGTTTTCCCCACACCCATTAACTCCACAGGTCATTACAACATGTGGTTCATGCTGGTGATAGAGGACAATAAGTGTGAGTAGTCTGGACACAGAGAAAGGAGGCTCGTTGCAAAGTGGACAGTTGAATAGAGTTGGCATTCTGCAGACAGATTGTGAACCTTGGAATGATGGGATGGAATCATGGAGATCATTGGTACTCAGCCACTTGCAGACATCATCAAGGGACCAGTCTTCCACAGCCACACTCTAATTCAAGTTGACACTAAAAGCAGAAGTGAAATGTATCAGTGTTGAGGCTAAAACAAAACCTCTCCTACTCTTTCCAGACAACCACCTTTCCTCCTAATGTGTATTTATGGTTGTTCTATAACGAAGCAGAGCTTTTCAGGAAAGGTGAAGATGTCCGTCTCGTCTGACTCCATATTTCTTAGTTTGGGACATTATGGGATTCTGCAGTCCCACATTTAAGTGTTCAGATAATATGATGGTCCAAATGGGGCATTAAGTTCTTCTTTCATGTCGACCCAAGTTGTCCTATTAGAGTTGTCAATAAAGAGCCTATCAGGGCAGTTATAAAGTCTTCTTGATATAATTACATGTTAGGGAGCTTTAATCCTCCCTTCTAAGTCTTTGTCTGTAAACTAGCTTGGTTCATCCTGGTCCTTTTAATAGTCCAGATGAATCATGTTGTCTCTGGTGTTAAAGGTGTAGGCAGGTATGGACATTGGAAACATGCTGCTGACGTCTTTCAGTTTAGGAGCTGTAACCATCTTTATAACATGTGTCCGTCATTCAGTTTAGGAGCTGTAACCATCTTTATAACATGTGTCGTACCCCACAATGAGATCTGTAGTTTTTCCCAGTTTTTTCAACTGAAGTTGAATTTTGTTCCTCCTTGAGGACTGTCATAGTGATGGTCAACATACCTAGATATCTACCTCTGATGGGAGCAGATCTCACTCCTGGCTGTGACACCTCTGATGGGAGCAGATCTCACTCCTGGCTGTGACTGATGGTCAACATACCTAGATATCTACCTCTGATGGGAGCAGATCTCACTCCTGGCTGTGACTGATGGTTAACATACCTAGATATCTACCTCTGATGGGAGCAGATCTCACTCCTGGCTGTGACTGATGGTCAACATAGGCTACCTAGATATCTACCTCTGATGGGAGCAGATCTCACTCCTGGCTGTGACTGATGGTCAACATACCTAGATATCTACCTCTGATGTGAGCAGATCTCACTCCTGGCTGTGACTGATGGTTAACATAGGTTACCTAGATATCTACCTCTGATGTGAGCAGATCTCACTCCTGGCTGTGACTGATGGTCAACATACCTAGATATCTACCTCTGATGGGAGCAGATCTCACTCCTGGCTGTGGCTGATGGTTAACATAGGTTACCTAGATATCTACCTCTGATGTGAGCAGATCTCACTCCTGGCTGTGGCTGATGGTTAACATAGGTTACCTAGATATCTACCTCTGATGTGAGCAGATCTCACTCCTGGCTGTGACTGATGGTCAACATAGTCTACCTAGATATCTACCTCTGATGGGAGCAGATCTCACTCCTGGCTGTGACTGATGGTCAACATAGTCTACCTAGATATCTACGTCTGATGGGAGCAGATCTCACTCCTGGCTGTGGCTGATGGTTAACATAGGTTACCTAGATATCTACCTCTGATGGGAGCAGATCTCACTCCTGGCTGTGACTGATGGTCAACATAGGCTACCTAGATATCTACCTCTGATGGGAGCAGATCTCACTCCTGGCTGTGGCTGATGGTCAACATACCTAGATATCTACCTCTGATGGGAGCAGATCTCACTCCCGGCTGTGACTGATGGTTAACATACCTAGATATCTACCTCTGATGGGAGCAGATCTCACTCCTGGCTGTGACTGATGGTCAACATAGTCTACCTAGATATCTACCTCTGATGGGAGCAGATCTCACTCCTGGCTGTGACTGATGGTCAACATACCTAGATATCTACCTCTGATGGGAGCAGATCTCACTCCTGGCTGTGACTGATGGTTAACATAGGTTACCTAGATATCTACCTCTGATGGGAGCAGATCTCACTCCCGGCTGTGACTGATGGTTAACATACCTAGATATCTACCTCTGATGGGAGCAGATCTCACTCCTGGCTGTGACTGATGGTTAACATAGGTTACCTAGATATCTACCTCTGATGTGAGCAGATCTCACTCCTGGCTGTGGCTGATGGTCAACATAGTCTACCTAGATATCTACCTCTGATGGGAGCAGATCTCACTCCTGGCTGTGACTGATGGTTAACATAGGTTACCTAGATATCTACCTCTGATGGGAGCAGATCTCACTCCTGGCTCTGAGGTGATTTAACTTTAGTGATATCTGATTGGAGAGGGTGTATTCTATCTAACTGCACATGACTACTGGAGTAATGGATATTTATTATTTTATTTTTTCTCTCAGTTTTGCTGTTTTTACCTGCAGTAAAGGCAGTGAGCTCCTTGTTGTTTCTTGGTCTGGCAGTTATCTTTGTTATGTTATACTATTGTCACTGAATCATTTAAATCAATATGGAGGTCTGACAGTTATCTTTGAGTGAGAATAGTGTCAGCATAACAATCATTTAAATCTATATGGAGGTCTGACAGTTATCTTTGAGTGAGAATAGTGTCAGCATAACAATCATTTTAATCTATATGGAGGTCTGGCAGTTATCTTTGAGTGAGAATAGTATCAGCATAACAATCATTTAAATCTATATGGAGGTCAGACAGTTATCTTTGAGTGAGAATAGTATCAGCATAACAATCATTTAAATCTATATGGAGGTCAGACAGTTATCTTTGAGTGAGAATAGTATCAGCATAACAATCATTTAAATCTATATGCTGTCCAGCTTTGGTTTCTTCTCAGTTTTACTGGAGGTTGTAATTGTTGTTTATCTCGTAGTACTTCCTGTTCTATATTCCACTTTGTCGTTGTCTATAGTTTCACTCAATGCCAGGGGTTAAGAAATCATATATAGCGCAATGCCTTATTTTTATATTGCCAAACAGCTTAAAACAGATTTACGTCAACTTCTGCAGATCTCAGTGGTGAAATGATTTCTGTCATTCATGGTTCTGAACTCTCTGCTGGAGTAACCACTCTAATGAATCAGTTCAATGGTTTCTGTCTCTCTCATGGTTCTGTACTCTCTGATGGAGTTACCACTCTAATGAATCATTTCAATGGTTTCTGTCTCTCTCATGGTTCTGAACTCTCTGCTGGAGTTACCACTCTAATGAATCATTTCAATGGTTTCTGTCTCTCTCATGGTTCTGAACTCTCTGCTGGAGTTACCACTCTAATTAATCAGTTCAATGGTTTCTGTCTCTCTCATGGTTCTGAACTCTCTGATGGAGTCACCACTCTAATGAATCAGTTCAATGGTTTCTGTCTCTCTCATGGTTCTGAACTCTCTGCTGGAGTTACCACTCTAATGAATCATTTCAATGGTTTCTGTCTCTCTCATGGTTCTGAACTCTCTGATGGAGTCACCACTCTAATGAATCAGTTCAATGGTTTCTGTCTCTCTCATGGTTCTGAACTCTCTGATGGAGTTACCACTCTAATGAATCAGTTCAATGGTTTCTGTCTCTCTCATGGTTCTGAACTCTCTGATGGAGTCACCACTCTAATGAATCAGTTCAATGGTTTCTGTCTCTCTCATGGTTCTGAACTCTCAGCTGGAGTCACCACTCTAATGAATCAGTTCAATGGTTTCTGTCTCTCATGGTTCTGTACTCTCTGATGGAGTCACCACTCTAATGAATCATTTCAATGGTTTCTGTCTCTCTCTTGGTTCTGTACTCTCTGCTGGAGTTACCACTCTAATGAATCATTTCAATGGTTTCTGTCTCTCTCATGGTTCTGAACTCTCAGCTGGAGTTACCACTCTAATGAATCAGTTCAATGGTTTCTGTCTCTCTCATGGTTCTGAACTCTCTGCTGGAGTTACCACTCTAATGAATCATTTCAATGGTTTCTGTCTCTCTCATGGTTCTGAACTCTCTGATGGAGTTACCACTCTAATGAATCATTTCAATGGTTTCTGTCTCTCTCATGGTTCTGAACTCTCTGATGGAGTCACCACTCTAATGAATCAGTTCAATGGTTTCTGTCTCTCTCATGGTTCTGAACTCTCTGATGGAGTAACCACTCTAATGAATCATTTCAATGGTTTCTGTCTCTCTCATGGTTCTGTACTCTCTGCTGGAGTTACCACTCTAATGAATCAGTTCAATGGTTTCTGTCTCTCTCATGGTTCTGAACTCTCTGATGGAGTCACCACTCTAATGAATCAGTTCAATGGTTTCTGTCTCTCTCATGGTTCTGAACTCTCTGATGGAGTCACCACTCTAATGAATCATTTCAATGGTTTCTGTCTCTCTCATGGTTCTGAACTCTCTGATGGAGTAACCACTCTAATGAATCAGTTCAATGGTTTCTGTCTCTCTCATGGTTCTGAACTCTCTGATGGAGTTATCACTCTAATGAATCAGTTCAATGGTTTCTGTCTCTCTCATGGTTCTGAACTCTCTGATGGAGTCACCACTCTAATGAATCATTTCAATGGTTTCTGTCTCTCTCATGGTTCTGTACTCTCTGATGGAGTCACCACTCTAATGAATCATTTCAATGGTGTCTTGTCATCAACTGTAACAACATCATTATAACCAACATTTATTGGTTCAATTCCAAACTTGAAAATGATCAGTGACTTGAATCTTTGGAAAAGTGTATTCTCCATTGGCTAACCAAGTTCCCTAATGCTTTACTTATAGTAGGTGGGGATATTATTACTTTGAGGCAGTTTATGTAAAGGTTTGATATTATAGATATTTGGATAGTAAAGTTTCCTAATGACTAGTCTTCCACTTGGAGTAACTAGACCCGGTCCAGACAATCACCACAGATCTTTGGTTGGTGTCTCAATGTTTTGATAAACAGGCTATTTCTGTTAACATCCTGGTCACTCCCCTTACTGACCATAGAGCTGTTTATATTGACATTACACTGTTTTTCTCTGATAATGTCCCTTACTGATCATAGAGCTGTTTGTATTGACATTACACTGTTTATCTCTGATAATGTCCCTTACTGATCATAGAGCTGTTTATATTGACATTACACTGTTTATCTCTGATAATGTCCCTTACTGACCATAGAGCTGTTTATATTGACATTACACTGTTTATCTCTGATAATGGCCCTTACTGATCATAGAGCTGTTTATATTGACATTACACTGTTTATCTCTGATAATGGCCCTTACTGATCATAGAGCTGTTTATATTGACATTACACTGTTTATCTCTGATAATGGCCCTTACTGATCATAGAGCTGTTTATATTGACATTACACTGTTTATCTCTGATAATGGCCCTTACTGATCATAGAGCTGTTTATATTGACATTACACTGTTTATCTCTGATAATGGCCCTTACTGATCATAGAGCTGTTTATATTGACATTACACTGTTTATCTCTGATAATGGCCCTTACTGATCATAGAGCTGTTTATATTGACATTACACTGTTTATCTCTGATAATGGCCCTTACTGATCATAGAGCTGTTTATATTGACATTACACTGTTTATCTCTGATAATGGCCCTTACTGATCATAGAGCTGTTTATATTGACATTACACTGTTTATCTCTGATAATGGCCCTTACTGATCATAGAGCTGTTTATATTGACATTACACTGTTTATCTCTGATAATGGCCCTTACTGATCATAGAGCTGTTTATATTGACATTACACTGTTTATCTCTGATAATGGCCCTTACTGATCATAGAGCTGTT
This sequence comes from Salmo salar, assembly GCF_965601325.2. NCBI lineage: Eukaryota > Metazoa > Chordata > Actinopteri > Salmoniformes > Salmonidae > Salmo > Salmo salar. The sequence continues at coordinate 2,409,061 of NW_027675333.1, forward strand.
TATATTGACATTACACTGTTTATCTCTGATAATGTCCCTTACTGATCATAGAGCTGTTTATATTGACATTACACTGTTTATCTCTGATAATGGCCCTTACTGACCATAGAGCTGTTTATATTGACATTACACTGTTTATCTCTGATAATGGCCCTGGCAGAGCATCCTAAAGGAAGATTAATATCTCTATTAAAACATGAGTTGGTCAAGATGGAGATAAACAATGTAATTACTTCTGGAATAAAGCTATACATAACAATTCATACAGTAATAACTGGGAGCTTTTTAAATATGAGGTTGGAAAATATGCAAGTAAACATGGGAGTATTGTTGCCAAGACCAGGAGAGCTGAAGTAGAAAGTGTAATTACAAAGATCACCTGTCTTGTTCAAAAGCCTGTTGAAAGTGTTTCAGAGGAGGATAAATCTGTTCTGTTTGATCTACAACACCAGTTGGATGATATTTATAGACTGAAAGCAGACGGAACCTTTGTCACCTGTAGGTAGAAATGGCTAGAGGAGGGTGGACAAAATTAATCCCGCCAAAAAATTCAGGTTGGAAAAATACCACTCTAGAAATAATACAATTTAGCAATTAAATATGACTGGTCTCATCACAGATGATACCACATTATTCTCCATCTTTAGTTCAACTACTACAGTATTGTGACGTGTCCTCAACTCTTTGTTTTGATGGCCTGGGGGATGTGAAATCAGTTGGTGAGGCTGACAGGGAACAGTGTGACGACCCTACTATAGTTGAACACATCATTTATTCTATTGAACAACTTAAAATAATACGTCTCCTGGGACTGATGGTGTATCTGCTGAGTTTAACAAAACTGTTTCTGTTGGAGGTCTCCTGGGACTGATGGTGTATCTGCTGAGTTTAACATAACTGTTTCTGTTGGAGGTCTCCTGGGACTGATGGTGTATCTGCTGAGTTTAACACAACTGTTTCTGTTGGAGGTCTCCTGGGACTGATGGTGTATCTGCTGAGTTTAACACAACTGTTTCTGTTGGAGGTCTCCTGGGACTGATGGTGTATCTGCTGAGTTTAACAGCACTGTTTCTGTTGGAGGTCTCCTGGGACTAATGGTGTATCTGCTGAGTTTAACAGAACTGTTTCTGTTGGAGGTCTCCTGGGACTGATGGTGTATCTGCTGAGTTTAACACAACTGTTTCTGTTGGAGGTCTCCTGGGACTGATGGTGTATCTGCTGAGTTTAACACAACTGTTTCTGTTGGAGGTCTCCTGGGACTGATGGTGTATCTGCTGAGTTTAACACAACTGTTTCTGTTGGAGGTCTCCTGGGACTGATGGTGTATCTGCTGAGTTTAACACAACTGTTTCTGTTGGAGGTCTCCTGGGACTGATGGTGTATCTGCTGAGTTTAACAGAACTGTTTCTGTTGGAGGTCTCCTGGGACTGATGGTGTATCTGCTGAGTTTAACACAACTGTTTCTGTTGGAGGTCTCCTGGGACTGATGGTGTATCTGCTGAGTTTAACACAACTGTTTCTGTTGGAGGTCTCCTGGGACTGATGGTGTATCTGCTGAGTTTAACACAACTGTTTCTGTTGGAGGTCTCCTGGGACTGATGGTGTATCTGCTGAGTTTAACACAACTGTTTCTGTTGGAGGTCTCCTGGGACTGATGGTGTATCTGCTGAGTTTAACACAACTGTTTCTGTTGGAGGTCTCCTGGGACTGATGGTGTATCTGCTGAGTTTAACACAACTGTTTCTGTTGGAGGTCTCCTGGGACTGATGGTGTATCTGCTGAGTTTAACACAACTGTTTCTGTTGGAGGTCTCCTGGGACTGATGGTGTATCTGCTGAGTTTAACACAACTGTTTCTGTTGGAGGTCTCCTGGGACTGATGGTGTATCTGCTGAGTTTAACAGCACTGTTTCTGTTGGAGGTCTCCTGGGACTGATGGTGTATCTGCTGAGTTTAACAGAACTGTTTCTGTTGGAGGTCTCCTGGGACTGATGGTGTATCTGCTGAGTTTAACACAACTGTTTCTGTTGGAGGTCTCCTGGGACTGATGGTGTATCTGCTGAGTTTAACACAACTGTTTCTGTTGGAGGTCTCCTGGGACTGATGGTGTATCTGCTGAGTTTAACAGAACTGTTTCTCACCAGTTGGTCCCTTTTCTGTTGGAGGTCTCCTGGGACTGATGGTGTATCTGCTGAGTTTAACACAACTGTTTCTCAACAGTTGGTATCTTTTCTGTTGGAGGTCTTTTCTGAAAGCATTGTAAATAATGCTCTCCCTCCCAGTTTGACTCAAGCTCTGACTACATTAATACCTGACCCCAAGAAAGAACTGTAAATGTATTAAACTGTGATAGAGGTTCACTCTGTAAATGTATTAAACTGTTATAGAGGATCACTCTGTAAATGTATTAAACTGTGATAGAGGATCACTTTGTAAATGTATTAAACTGCGATAGATGATCACTCTGTAAATGTATTAAACTGTGATAGAGGATCACTTTGTAAATGTATTAAACTGTGATAGAGGATCACTTTGTAAATGTATTAAACTGTGATAGAAGATCACTCTGTAAATGTATTAAACTGAGATAGAGGATCACTCTGTAAATGTAGCATAAAAATTGATTTTAAACAGCGTTTGACATGCTTCTAAGTACGGTAATGGAATATTTTGAATTTTTTTCTCACGAAATGCACTCGCGGGTCACCGTTTGGATAGTTACCTGAACGCACGAACAAAACGCCGCTATTTGGATATAACTATGGATTATTTGGAACCAAAACAACATTTGTTGTTGAAGTAGAAGTCCTGGGAGTGCATTCTGACGAAGAACAGCAAAGGTAATCCAATTTTTCTTATAGTAAATCTGAGTTTGGTGAGTACCAAACTTGGTGGGTGTCAAAATAGCTAGCCGTGATGGCCGGGCTATCTACTCAGAATATTACAAAATGTGCTTTCACCGAAAAGCTATTTTAAAATCGGACACCGCGATTGCATAAAGGAGTTCTGTATCTATAATTCTTAAAATAATTGTTATGTTTTTTGTGAACGTTTATCGTGAGTAATTTAGTAAATTCACCGGAAGTGTTCGGTGGGAATGCTAGTTCTGAACGTCACATGCTAATGTAAAAAGCTGGTTTTTGATATAAATATGAACTTGATTGATCAAAACATGCATGTATTGTATAACATAATGTCCTAGGAGTGTCATCTGATGATGATCATCAAAGGTTAGTGCTGCATTTAGCTGTGGTTTTGTTTTTTGTGACATTATATGCTAGCTTGAAAAATGGGTGTCTGATTATTTCTGGCTGGGTACTCTGCTGACATAATCTAATGTTTTGCTTTCGCTGTAAAGCCTTTTTGAAATCGGACAGTGTGGTTAGATAAAGGAGAGTCTTGTCTTTAAAATGGTAGCGGAACGTCTAGATGTAAGAGGTTAACTGGAAGCAAAAAGGGTTATTCAAAGGCTTCTCTTATGGGGACAATCGTAGAACCCTTTTAGGTTCTAGATAGCACTTTTCTTTCTAAAAGTGTGGTACATCACTGGTGGAAACTTGGCCATAGGCATGTGCCTCCTTAGCAGTTTAGACATTGAGTGAGATCTTCCATCAGAGCAACCCAAATGCAGGCTTTCTATACCTGGTGGGAGGTGCCAATTCCAGCATTCTGATTGGTGCTTGCACACAACCACACCTGATGCTTCTCCACAGTGAGCAGGCTCACACCTGATTCTGTTTTCCTTGAGTAGCAGGAGGTATTGTGCCCCCAAGTAGAACATCAAGGTTGTGTTTCCCTGCTCAGATGTTGCATGCGTCAACCAATGGTTACGTGCCACGTCACCATCTGTGCCGTTGGGCACCAGATTGCTATAACGTGATGTGGTTAGCCAATATGTAAAATACCTAAGGCGTTGTAAGATCTGGCGGAATACATGACAATGTAATGCTGCATTCGTAACCAAGTGGGAAGTGGGAATGTACCACATACGACTAATAAAAAATCTACATTAACGACCCTCCAACTGGTAATTACTAGTGGGAAACTCGTCTATCATCCTGAGCTCCCACTACTCCCACATGCTGACCTCTGACATCACCTACAAACCAAATTACCTCCATAACAAAATTTTTGGCAGTTTAATACAACAACAAATCATTATTTATTAAAAGTGATCTATTAATATGGTTATGGAACACTATAATTTGTTTACAAGCATGATAGCTGTACTTTTAGTTGATGTTTTACGCAGCTTGTTGCCATTAGCTAATCGGCGTTTCTCAATGAGTTCAAAGCACGTGAATGCATACAACTGGTATTTACCACTTAACAACTGGTAAATTCCCACCTCCCACTTACGAATGCAACACAACACCAAGCATAAGCAGCTGACACAAACAATGTCAATAGGAAGACCAAGATGCTGGACCCTAGTAGACTAAGTCTTATTCTGAAAGGGGTCAGATGGTAGGAAATATTAAAGTCACAGTTCCTACTTTGATGAGGACGGGGGAAAGAGATGGAAATGGAAGATTGAATAATGGCTGTTCTGTTTTCCCCTACGTCACCCCACGTTTCAGGACAACATGATGGAAATGGAAGATTGAATGATGGCTGTTCTGTTTTCCCCTCCGTCACCCCACGATTCAGGACAACATGATGGAAATGGAAGATGGAATAATGGCTGTTCTGTTGTCCCCTCCGTCACCCCACGTTTCAGGACAACATGATGGAAATGGAAGATGGAATAATGGCTGTTCTGTTGTCCCCTCCGTCACCCCACGTTTCAGGACAACATGATGGAAATGGAAGATGGAATAATGGCTGTTCTGTTGTCCCCTCCGTCACCCCACGTTTCAGGACAACATGATGGAAATGGAAGATGGAATAATGGCTGTTCTGTTTACCCCTCCGTCACCCCACGTTTCAGGACAACATGATGGAAATGGAAGATGGAATAATGGCTGATATGTCACCCCACGTTTCCACATCTGTTCCTTTGTAAGCGCGGAGTCACTGCGCTGATAGGGAAATGACCTGTTAGTGGTGAGCTCCCACTGCTACGTCTTACTGGCCGTCATAGTGACCACCTAGCTGTGTCTGTCGGACCAACCTGCTGCACCAGACCAGCCACGACAATGACGGTATTCAGAAAGTAGGGTTTTAGGGCACAGCTTGACACTAATACAAAACGAAGAATGGAAGTAGAAAATGTAATGCAAATGTTCTTGGTGGGAAAGTAGGCCAACCACTTCCTCTAACTACTCAGGTTTTCTTGGAATTTGATAAGTGTTAGCCCTGTGCCTCTGGCTTGGTTATTATTGAGAACATTAGCTATTATAAAGAGACTTTACTGTGACCGTGGGACAGGATTCCTGTTATATAAGGACAAGACAAGACCGTGGGACAGGATTCCTGTTATATAAGGACAAGACAAGACCGTGGGACAGGATTCCTGTTATATAAGGACAAGACAAGACCGTGGGACAGGATTCCTGTTATATAAGGACAAGACAAGACCGTGGGACAGGATTCCTGTTATATAAGGACAAGACAAGACCGTGGGACAGGATTCCTGTTATATAAGGACAAGACAAGACCGTGGGACAGGATTCCTGTTATATAAGGACAAGACAAGACCGTGGGACAGGATTCCTGTGAAGACACTGTAAGGACATGGAAGTGTAGTCCCCAGCAGACATGGCAGAGGCGTTAGGAGACCCTTTAAGGCATGTCTGTCTGACTGACCAGCTGCACCAGACCAGCCACGATGATGACGCTCTTCAGAAAGTAGAGTTTTAGGGCACAACTTGATACAAAAAAACTCTAATAAAAAACAGAAAGTAAAAAAGGTAAGGTTATGTTAATAGATAATGCGTGTGGTTCTTGTTAGAAAAGAAGGACAAAGCCTTTCTCACTCAGATTTCCTTGGGATATAGTGTAAGCGCAATGGCTCTGTCTCAGCTGTTGAGATCATTGACAATTTATTTTGCAGACCTTATTGAGATAGTGGGACACGGACAGGGTTCCACTAAGGACATTATAAGGACACTAGGGTGTACAAGTACCAGCAGACATGGCTTTATCATCACACTGAAGGGCTTTACTTCAACAGGTGGACATGTACCTTATACAGTGGCAGCCATTGGAAACGCTTTGATGTCATAGCATATGAGGTTTTTTTGGAGACCCTTTAAAACCTGTTAGGGCTAGGGGGCAGCATTTGCACGTCTGGATAAAAAAATGTACCCGATTTAATCTGGTTACTAATCCTACCCAGTAACTAGAATATGCATATACTTATTATATATGGATAGAAAACACTCTAAAGTTTCTAAAACTGTTTGAATGGTGTCTGTGAGTATAACAGAACTCATTTGGCAGGCAAAACCCTGAGACATTTTCTGACAGGAAGTGTATACCTGATGTGTTGTATTACCTTTAAACCTATCCCATTGAAAAACACAGGGGCTGAGGAATATTTTGGCACTTCCTATTGCTTCCACTAGATGTCACCAGCCTTTACAAAGTGTTTTGAGTCTTCTGGAGGGAGATCTGACCGAACAAGAGCCATGGAACGATGATGTCCCATTAGACACCTGGCGCGCGAGTTCATGTTGGGTACCCTCGTTCCAATACGTTATAAAAGAGTATGCATTCGTCCACCTTGAATATTATTCATGTTCTGGTTAAAAAAGGCCCTAATGATTTATGCTATACAACGTTTGACATGTTTGAACGAACGTAAATATATTTTTTCCCCTCGTTCATGACGAGAAGTCCGGCTGGCTTAGATCATGTGCTAACAAGACAGAGATTTTTGGACATAAATGATGAGCTTTTTTGAACAAAACTACATTCGTTATGGACCTGTGATACCTGGAAGTGACATCTGATGAAGAGAATCAAAGGTAATGGATTATTTACATAGTATTTTCGATTTTAGATCTCCCCAACATGACGTCTAGTCTGTATCGCAACGCGTATTTTTCTGGGCGCAGTGCTCAGATTATTGCAAAGTGTGATTTCCCAGTAAGGTTATTTTTAAATCTGGCAAGTTGATTGCGTTCAAGAGATGTAAATCTATAATTCTTTAAATGACAATATAATATTTTACCAATGTTTTCTAATTTTAATTATTTAATTTGTGACGCTGACTTGACTGCCGGTTATTGGAGGGAAACGATTTCCTCAACATCAATGCCATAGTAAAACGCTGTTTTTGGATATAAATATGAACTTGATAGAACTAAAAATGCATGCATTGTCTAACATAATGTCCTAGGAGTGTCATCTGATGGAGATTGTAAAAGGTTAGTGCATCATTTTAGCTGGTTTTATGGTTTTGGTGACCCTGTCTTTGACTTGACAAAACATTACACACAACTCTTGTAAATGTACTGTCCTAACATACTCTAAATTTATGCTTTCGCCGTAAAACCTTTTTGAAATCGTAAAACGTGGTTAGATTAAGGAGATGTTTATCTTTCAAAGGGTGTAAAATAGTTGTATGTTTGAAAAATTTGAATTTTGACATTTATTTGGATTTAAATTTGCCGCTCTTGAAATGCACCTGCTGTTGATGGAGTGCACCACGGGTGGCACGCTAGCGTCCCACCTAGCCCATAGAGGCTAAGAATGGTCTAATGTTCTGTTGGCCATTAGCCCTGTATGGAATGTTTGTGCACATTCCTCAGAGGAAAACAGGAACCAAGTCGTATACTCAGGCCAGGATTCAAATGGAGGCTGCGTTGGAGAACACTTGACAGTTAAAGGTAATTTCCATTTCAACCGACATCTGCAGCGTTTACCATAAATTCCATCACTGCTGACACAGGAACATTGCCTTTAAAAAGGTCTAAGGGCCCAGGGATGGGTTTCTACTAAGCTGACATAGGGAATTGTTTTAAGATGGTCATACCAAGTATCATTTAGATATTTCATTTGGACTTTTAGGACCCCTGTAAGTAATGAAAACAGATATTTGATTAGACATTGAATTTGGCCTTACTGCTATTAGCCCACAGAAACACATTGAATAACAACAGTTCTGTAAGGTTATACATGTATATGATGTAGCCTACATAGATAACGCATGCAGACACGTGCACAAAAAACACACATGCAAGCACATGTGTCGGATAGCTACGCACGCACACACACATCCACACACAAACACACCCCAATTAATGATGCGATGGAAGTGAGTCAAATGACCAAATTTCCCTCTAGTGACCTCATGGGTGGAACCTTATTAATATGTTTCATCATTTCATCATTAATAAACATTATATTGGTTTAAACTGCGAAAATATGGTGTTTCTGTGTCAAATGGTTTTGTTATATTTCAGTCTTCTGTGATGTATATAAAGTGTAATATTGGGAGGCAAACTCAAAATTAAATACACTATATATATATATATATATATATATACACACTATATATGGACACCCATTCAAATTAGTGGATTCGGCTATTTCAGCCACACCCGTTGCTGACAGGTGTATAAAATCGAGCACACGGCCAAGCGATCTCCATAGGAAAACATTGGCAGAAGAAAGGCCCTACTGAAGAGCTCAGTGACTTTCAACGTGGCACCGTCATAGGATGCCACCTTTCCACAAAGTCAGTTCATCACATTTCTGCCCTGCTAGAGCTGCCCCGGTCAACTGTAAGTGCTGTTATTGTGAAATAGAAATGTCTTGGAGCAACAACGGCTCAGCCACGAAGTGGTAGGCCACACAAGCTCACAGAATGGGACCACAGAGTGCTGAAACGGATAGCACGTAAAAATCATCTGTCCTCGGTTGCAACACTCACTACCGAGTTCCAAACTGCCTCTGAAAGCAACGTCAGCACAAACACTGTTCATTGGGAGATTCATGGAATGGGTTTCCATGGCCTGCAGCCGCCACTTTGTAAATGTATTAAACTGGGATAGAGGATCACTCTGTAAATGTATTAAACTGGGATAGAGGATCACTCTGTAAATGTATTAAACTGTGATAGAGGATCACTCTGTAAATGTATTAAACTGGAATAGAGGGTCACTTTGTAAATGTATTAAACTGGGATGGAGGATCACTCTGTAAATGTATTAAACTGTGATAGAGGATCACTATGTAAATGTATTAAACTGGAATAGAGGATCACTCTGTAAATGTATTAAACTGTGATAGAGGATCACTCTGTAAATGTATTAAACTGTGATAGAGGATCACTTTGTAAATGTATTAAACTGGGATAGAGGATCACTCTGTAAATGTATTAAACTGTGATAGAGGATCACTATGTAAATGTATTAAACTGGGATAGAGGATCACTATGTAAATGTATTAAACTGGAATAGAGGATCACTCTGTAAATGTATTAAACTGTGATAGAGGATCACTCTGTAAATGTATTAAACTGGGATAGAGGATCACTCTGTAAATGTATTAAACTGGGATAGAGGATCACTCTGTAAATGTATTAAACTGTGATAGAGGATCACTATGTAAATGTATTAAACTGTGCATTTTAACAATTCCAGTCCCCTTCCTCCTGGGGATACTTATTGAGAAGCTCTGTTCTGAGAAACTCAGTTCTGGTGACCAAATAAAAGTACATTCTACTCCAAAATGTATCAAAATAAAATTATGCTGACACCATCTAAAATATAATTTCCACCTCCAGAAATGAGCCCAATAAGATATTGGTAAACATGATAAATGATTTTAACACATTGGAACAAAAAACCTGTATGGATGGTATATTATCAGCTATTAGCAATAAACATTATCAACTGATGCAGCACAGTGGCTATAAATACATAGCCTGAAGCATGGGGTTTGTCTATATACATTATCACCTGTATCAACTGATGCAGCATAGTGTCTATAAATACATAGGCTGAAGCATGGGGTATGTCTATCTACATTATCACCTGTATCAACTGATGCAGCAGTGTCCACATGGTCTGATAAACACTCCTAACAACCCCACCACTAGGAGGTGTCCACATGGTCTGATAAACACTCCTAACAACCCCACCACTAGGAGGTGTCCACATGGTCTGATAAACACTCCTAACAACCCCACCACTAGGAGGTGTCCACATGGTCTGATAAACACTCCTAACAACCCCACCGCTAGGAGGTGTCCACATGGTCTGATAAACACTCCTAACAACCCCACCGCTAGGAGGTGTCCACATGGTCTGATAAACACTCCTAACAACCCCACCGCTAGGAGGTGTCCACATGGTCTGATAAACACTCCTAACAACCCCACCGCTAGGAGGTGTCCACATGGTCTGATAAACACTCCTAACAACCCCACCACTAGGAGGTGTCCACATGGTCTGATAAACACTCCTAACAACCCCACCACTAGGAGGTGTCCACATGGTCTGATAAACACTCCTAACAACCCCACCACTAGGAGGTGTCCACATGGTCTGATAAACACTCCTAACAACCCCACCACTAGGTGGTGTCCACATGGTCTGATAAACACTCCTAACAACCCCACCACTAGGAGGTGTCCACATGGTCTGATAAACACTCCTAACAACCCCACCGCTAGGAGGTGTCCACATGGTCTGATAAACACTCCTAACAACCCCACCGCTAGGAGGTGTCCACATGGTCTGATAAACACTCCTAACAACCCCACCGCTAGGAGGTGTCCACATGGTCTGATAAACACTTCTAACAACCCCACCGCTAGGAGGTGTCCACATGGTCTGATAAACACTCCTAACAACCCCACCACTAGGAGGTGTCCACATGGTCTGATAAACACTCCTAACAACCCCACCACTAGGAGGTGTCCACATGGTCTGATAAACACTCCTAACAACCCCACCGCTAGGAGGTGTCCACATGGTCTGATAAACACTCCTAACAACCCCACCACTAGGAGGTGTCCACATGGTCTGATAAACACTCCTAACAACCACACCACTAGGAGGTGTCCACATGGTCTGATAAACACTCCTAACAACCCCTCCACTAGGAGGTGTCCACATGGTCTGATAAACACTCCTAACAACCCCACCACTAGGAGGTGTCCACATGGTCTGATAAACACTCCTAACAACCCCACCACTAGGAGGTGTCCACATGGTCGGATAAACACTCCGAACAACCTCACCACTAGGAGGTGTCCACATGGTCCTAAATCACACCGTTTCCTCATTTTGTATCACATTCCAATGATAAAACTGGTCATGTTGCCTAGTGGTTAGAGTGTTGGGAATGTAGCTGAAAGGTCACTGGTTTGAATACCTGAGCTGTCAAGGTGTAAATCTGTCTATGTGCCGTTAAGCAAGGCACTTAACCCTAATTTGCTCCAAGGGAACCGTACTACTATGGCTGACCCTGTAAAACAACACATTTCACTGCACCAATATGGTGTTTGTGACAATAAAACATTTTATGTATTTTTCTCTCAATTACAACAATTCATTTAACAATGCTGGTAACAGATCTTGATGACATTCCTCCAAGGACACCTTGACTTGCATTACATTCTCACTGCAGAAAAATATTCTCATGTTATTGAACCATAAATTGTACATATATGTGTTAGATAATAACCCTGGATGATGAATGTGTGAACTATCTTGTCATCTTTTTGGGTAACCACAATGGAACATTCTAGTCTTGAAGGACATGAACTGGCAGAACAGGTTTCAGCAAAGTATGGAGTCATTGTTTTCAGGAAGGTGCAACCATGGTGATAGGAGAGACAGGAGGCAGACTAAGGGAAAGGGATAACAAACCAGGGTCACCATACTACTGTCTGACCCTGTACAACAACACATTACACTGCACCTATCATACTACTGTCTGACCCTGTACAACAACACATTACACTGCACCAATCATACTACTGTCTGACCCTGTACAACAACACATTACACTGCACCTATCATACTACTGTCTGACCCTGTACAACAACACATTACACTGCACCTATCATACTACTGTCTGACCCTGTACAACAACACATTACACTGCACCTATCATACTACTGTCTGACCCTGTACAACAACACATTACACTGCACCTATCATACTACTGTCTGACCCTGTACAACAACACATTACACTGCACCTATCATACTACTGGCTGACCCTGTACAACAACACATTACACTGCACCTATCATACTACTGTCTGACCCTGTACAACAACACATTACACTGCACCTATCATACTACTGTCTGACCCTGTACAACAACACATTACACTGCACCTATCATACTACTGTCTGACCCTGTACAACAACACATTACACTGCACCTATCATACTACTGTCTGACCCTGTACAACAACACATTACACTGCACCTATCATACTACTGGCTGACCCTGTACAACAACACATTACACTGCACCTATCATACTACTGTCTGACCCTGTACAACAACACATTACACTGCACCTATCATACTACTGTCTGACCCTGTACAACAACACATTACACTGCACCTATCATACTACTGTCTGACCCTGTACAACAACACATTACACTGCACCTATCATACTACTGTCTGACCCTGTACAACAACACATTACACTGCACCTATCATACTACTGTCTGACCCTGTACAACAACACATTACACTGCACCTATCATACTACTGGCTGACCCTGTACAACAACACATTACACTGCACCTATCATACTACTGTCTGACCCTGTACAACAACACATTACACTGCACCTATCATACTACTGTCTGACCCTGTACAACAACACATTACACTGCACCTATCATACTACTGTCTGACCCTGTACAACAACACATTACACTGCACCTATCATACTACTGTCTGACCCTGTACAACAACACATTACACTGCACCTATCATACTACTGTCTGACCCTGTACAACAACACATTACACTGCACCTATCATACTACTGTCTGACCCTGTACAACAACACATTACACTGCACCTATCATACTACTGTCTGACCCTGTACAACAACACATTACACTGCACCTATCATACTACTGTCTGACCCTGTACAACAACACATTACACTGCACCTATCATACTACTGTCTGACCCTGTACAACAACACATTACACTGCACCTATCATACTACTGTCTGACCCTGTACAACAACACATTACACTGCACCTATCATACTACTGTCTGACCCTGTACAACAACACATTACACTGCATCTATCATACTACTGTCTGACCCTGTACAACAACACATTACACTGCACCTATCATACTACTGTCTGACCCTGTACAACAACACATTACACTGCACCTATCATACTACAGTCTGACCCTGTACAACAACACATTACACTGCACCTATCATACTACTGTCTGACCCTGTACAACAACACATTACACTGCACCTATCATACTACTGTCTGACCCTGTACAACAACACATTACACTGCACCTATCATACTACTGTCTGACCCTGTACAACAACACATTACACTGCACCTATCATACTACTGTCTGACCCTGTACAACAACACATTACACTGCACCTATCATACTACTGTCTGACCCTGTACAACAACACATTACACTGCACCTATCATACTACTGTCTGACCCTGTACAACAACACATTACACTGCACCTATCATACTACTGTCTGACCCTGTACAACAACACATTACACTGCACCTATCATACTACTGTCTGACCCTGTACAACAACACATTACACTGCACCTATCATACTACTGTCTGACCCTGTACAACAACACATTACACTGCACCTATCATACTACTGTCTGACCCTGTACAACAACATCTATCATACTACTATGGCTGACCCTGTAAAACAACACATTTCACTGCACCTATCATACTACTATGTCTGACCCTGTAAAACAACACATTACACTGCACCTATCATACTACTATGGCTGACCCTGTATAACAACATCTATCATACTACTATGGCTGACCCTGTATAACAACACCTATCATACTACTATGGCTGACCCTGTAAAACAACACCTATCATACTACTATGGCTGACCCTGTAAAACAACACCTATCATAATACTATGGCTGACCCTGTAAAACAACACCTATCATACTACTATGGCTGACCCTGTAAAACAACACATTTCACTGCATCTATCGTACTACTATGGCTGACCCTGTAAAACAACACCTATCATACTACTATGGCTGACCCTGTAAAACAACACCTATCATACTACTATGGCTGACCCTGTAAAACAACACCTATCATACTACTATGGCTGACCCTGTAAAACAACACCTATCATACTACTATGGCTGACCCTGTAAAACAACACCTATCATACTACTATGGCTGACCCTGTAAAACAACACCTATCATACTACTATGACTGACCCTGTAAAACAACACCTATCATACTACTATGACTGACCCTGTAAAACAGCACCTATCATACTACTATGGCTGACCCTGTAAAACAACACCTATCATACTACTATGACTGACCCTGTAAAACAACACCTATCATACTACTATGGCTGACCCTGTAAAACAACACCTATTATACTACTATGACTGACCCTGTAAAACAACACCTATCATACTACTATGACTGACCCTGTAAAACAACACATTTCACTGCACCTATAATACTACTATGGCTGACCCTGAAAAACAACACATTTCACTGCACCTATCATACTACTATGGCTGACCCTGTAAAACAACACATTTCACTGCATCTATCATACTACTATGGCTGACCCTGTAAAACAACACATTTCACTGCACCTATCATACTACTATGGCTGACCCTGTAAAACAACACATTTCACTGCATCTATCGTACGACTATGGCTGACCCTGTAAAACAACACATTTCACTGCACCAATCATACTACTATGGCTGACCCTGTAAAACAACACATTTCACTGCACCTATCGTACTACTATGGCTGACCCTGTAAAACAACACCTATCATACTACTATGGCTGACCCTGTAAAACAACACATTTCACTGCACCTATCATACTACTATGGCTGACCCTGTAAAACAACACATTTCACTGCACCTATCATACTACTATGGCTGACCCTGTAAAACAACAGCTATCATACTACTATGGCTGACCCTGTAAAACAACACATTTCACTGCACCTATCATACTACTATGGCTGACCCTGTAAAACAACAGCTATCATACTACTATGGCTGACCCTGTAAAACAACACATTTCACTGCATCTATCATACTACTATTGCTGACCCTGTAAAACAACACATTTCACTACACCTATCATACTACTATGGCTGACCCTGTAAAACAACACATTTCACTGCATCTATCATACTACTATGGCTGACCCTGTAAAACAACAGCTATCATACTACTATGGCTGACCCTGTAAAACAACACCTATCATACTACTATGGCTGACCCTGTATAACAACACATTACACTGCATCTATCATACTACTATGGCTGACCCTGTAAAACAACACCTATCATACTACTATGGCTGACCCTGTAAAACAACACATTTCACTGCATCTATCCGCTGTCTGTGACAATAAAACATTTTTAAAGCAAGCTAACATAGAAAATGACAGCATTGATTTTTTTTTTTATATAACAACAGTTAATTTAACAATGCTGGTTATAAATCTTGTTGACATACATCCAAGGACAGCTTGACTTGCATTACACTCTCACTGCAGAAAAAAATATTCTCATGAAATCACATGATTTCTAGTTAGAGAAAAGGATTCCTGTAAACACGGGCTGCTACAAGCAGGAAACAAGTTATGGACGAACCAGAAATGTCACATGTCTGTTTGATAGTAACCCTGGATGATGAATGTGTGAACTATCTTGTCATCTCTTTGGGTAACCACATTGGAACATTCTAGTCTTTAAGGACATGAACTGGCAGAACAGGTTTCAGCAAAGTATGGAGTCATTGTTTTCAGGAAGGTGTACCCATGGCCAGTGGTGTAAAGTACTTCAGTAAAAATACTATAAAGTACTACATAAGTCGTTTTTTTGGGGTATCTGTACTTTACTTTTGAATTTATATTTTTGCAAATTTTACATCACTACAGTCCCAAAGAAAATAATGTACTTTTTAATCTATACATTTGACCTGACACCCAAAATAACTCATTACATTTTGAATGCTTAGACAGGACAGGAAAATGGTCATCTCTACTGCCTCTGATCTGGCGGAGCCAGGAAACACAAATGCATCTTTTGTAAATTACGTCTTCGTTTTGGTATGTGCCCCCTATCCATACATTTTAAAAACAAGAAAATGGTGACGCCTGATTTTCTTAACAAAAGGAATTTGAAGCGATTTATACTTTTAATTTTACTTTTCATACTTAAGTATATTTAGAACCAAATATTTTTGTACTTTTACTCAGGTATGACAATTGAGTACTTTTTCCACAACTGTCTATGATGATAGGAGAGACAGGAGGCAGACTAAGAGCAAGGGCAGCCACCTGAACTACTGCCCTAGAAAAGACAAGGAGCAGTCTACACACACAGCCACCTGAACTACTGCCCTAGAAAAGACAAGGAGCAGTCTACACACACAGCCACCTGAACTACTGCCCTAGAAAAGACAAGGAGCAGTCTACACAAACAGCCACCTGAACTACTGCACTACAAAGACAAGGAGCAGTCTACACAAACAGCCACCTGAACTACTGCCCTAGAAAAGACAAGGAGCAGTCTACACAAACAGCCACCTGAACTACTGCCCTAGAAAAGACAAGGAGCAGTCTACACACACAGCCACCTGAACTACTGCCCTAGAAAAGACAAGGAGCAGTCTACACACACAGCCACCTGAACTACTGCCCTAGAAAAGACAAGGAGCAGTCTACACAAACAGCCACCTGAACTACTGCCCTAGAAAAGACAAGGAGCAGTCTACACAAACAGCCACCTGAACTACTGCCCTAGAAAAGACAAGGAGCAGTCTACACAAACAGCCACCTGAACTACTGCCCTAGAAAAGACAAGGAGCAGTCTACACACACAGCCACCTGAACTACTGCCCTAGAAAAGACAAGGAGCAGTCTACACAAACAGCCACCTGAACTACTGCCCTAGAAAAGACAAGGAGCAGTCTACACAAACAGCCACCTGAACTACTGCCCTAGAAAAGACAAGGAGCAGTCTACACACACAGCCATCTGAACTACTGCCCTAGAAAAGACAAGGAGCAGTCTACACAAACAGCCACCTGAACTACTGCCCTAGAAAAGACAAGGAGCAGTCTACACACACAGCCACCTGAACTACTGCCCTAGAAAAGACAAGGAGCAGTCTACACAAACAGCCACCTGAACTACTGCCCTAGAAAAGACAAGGAGCAGTCTACACAAACAGCCACCTGAACTACTGCCCTAGAAAAGACAAGGAGCAGTCTACACAAACAGCCACCTGAACTACTGCCCTAGAAAAGACAAGGGGCAGTCTACACACACAGTGAATCTGAGAAAAATGGTTTCAAGTTTGTTTTTTAGTCCATGCATATCAACCATGACCACTGATCTGACCTATGACCCCTAAAACACAAAAGAAAAGTGTAATATCTAGAAATCTGAATGTGTTTATCCAGCTTTCTTGTTGTTTTTCTGTTTGATGGAACTAGTTGAGAGTTCTGTGTTATTTCTTATTTTATGTACCTTTATTTAACCAGGTAGGCCAGTTGAGAACAAGTTCTCATTTATAACTGCGACCTGGCCAAGATAGAGCAAAGCAGTGTGACAGAAACAACACAGAGTTACACATGTGATAAATGTCACGTCCTGACCAGTAAAAGGGGTTATTTGTTATTGTAGTTTGGTCAGGGCGTGGCAGGGGGGGTGTTTGTTTTGTGTGTTTCGGGGTTTTGATGTATGTTCTATATTTTCTATTTCTATGTTTATTCTAGGTTTCTCTTTCTATGTTGTATTTTTTCAATGACCTCCAATTAGAGGCAGCTGGTGGTTGTTGTCTCTAATTGGAGGCCATATTTAGTGTGTTTTCGTTTTCACTTGTGTTTGTGGGTGGTTGTTTCCGGTTTAGTCTGTGCACCTTACTGGACTGTTATCGTCGTTATTTTGTTTGAGTGTGTTTACCTTCAATAAATACGAAGATGAGCAATATACCCGCTGCATATTGGTCCGATGATTTTTCCTCTTCAGACGATGAAGTTTATGACAATTAACAAACGTACAGTCAATAACACAATAGAAAAGTCTATATACAGTGTGTGCAAATGTAGTAAGATTAGGGAGGTAAGGCAATAAATAGGCCAGAGTGGAGAAATAATTACAATTTAGCAATTAAACACTGGAGTGATAGATGTGCAGAAGATGAATGTGCAAGTAGAGATACTGGGGTGCAAAGGATAACAAAAAAAACAAAATGGGGATGAGGCAGTTGGTTGGGCAATTTACAGATGGGCTATGTACAGGTGCAATGATCGGTAAGCTGCTCTGACAGCTGATGCTTAAAGTTAGTGAGGGAGATGTGAGTCTCCAGCTTCAGTGATTTTTGCAGTTCGTTCCAGTCATTGGCAGCAGGGAACTGGAAGGAAAGGCGGCCAAAGGAGGAATTGGCTTTGGAGGTGACCAGTGAAATATACCTGCTGGAGCGCATGCTACGGGTGGGTGCTGCTATTGTGACCAGTGAGCTGAGATAAGGCGTGGCTTTACCTAGCAAAGGACCTGGAGCCAGTGGGTTTGGCGACGAATATGAAGCGAGGGCCAGCCAACGAGAGCATACAGGTCGCAGTGATGGGTAGTATATCGGGCTTTGGTGACAAAACGGATGGCACTGTGATAGACTACATCCAATTTTCTGAGTAGAGTGTTGGAGGATATTTTGTAAATGACATCACCGAAGTCAAGGATCGGTAGGATAGTCAGTTTTACAAGGGTATGTTTGGCAGCATGAGTGAAGGATGCTTTGTTGCAGAGTTGTATGGCATTGAAGGTCGTTTGGAGGTTTGTTAACACAGTGTCCAAAGAAGGGCCAGATGTATACAGAATGGTGTCGTCTGCGTAGAGGTGGATCAGAGACTCACCGGCAGCAAGAGCGACATCATTGATGTATATAGAGAAAAGAGTTGGCCCGAGAATTGAACCCTGTGGCACCCCCATAGAGACTGCCAGAGGTCCGGACAACAGGCCCTCCGATTTGACACACTGAACTCTATCTGAGAAGTAGTTGGTGAACCAGGCGAGGCAATCATTTGAGAAACCAAGGCTGTTGAGTCTGCTGATAAGAATACGGTGATTGACAGAGTCGAAAGCCTTGGCCAGGTCGATGAAGACGGCTGCACAGTATTTTCTTTTATCAATGGCGGTTATGATATCGTTGAGGACCTTGAGCGTGGCTGAGGTGCACCCATGGTCAGCTCTGAAACCAGATTGCATAGCGGAGAAGGTACGGTGGGATTCGAGATGGTCGGTGATCTGTTTATTAACTTGGCTTTCGAAGACTTTAGAAAGGCAGGGCAGGATAGATATAGGTCTTTAACAGTTAGGGTCTAGAGTGTCACCCCCTTTGAAGAGGGGGATGACCGCGGCAGCTTTCCAGTCTTTAGCGATCTCAGACGATACGAAAGAGAGGTTGAACAGGCTAGTTATGTAGTTGTGTTTTCATGTTTTGAATGTTGTATTGCAGTAGGCCTAACCCTCACCAATTATTCTGGTGATGGAGAGAGACACCAGACAAGACACAGAGACAGCAACAGAAGAATAGGATATGATGGAGAGACACCAGACAAGACACAGAGACAGCAACAGAAGAATAGGATATGTGTGTGAGAGAGAGAGAGAGAGAGAGAGAGAGAGAGAGAGAGAGAGAGAGAGAGAGAGAGAGAGAGAGAGAGAGAGAGAGAGAGAGAGACTTTAATCAGTTTGGCTCATTGGACAGGTCAGAGTCTATGTTTGAAGTTGTTGAGTCATTTTTGGCAATACACTGGTGTTGTATTCATGGTTTTAGCAGTTGAAATTCCGTCCCGGACCCCCCTACTGGCTATGAGCTAAGCCACCAATGTCTTCACATCCTAGGGGAGAGAGGAGCTGCTACCCCTGGGGAGAGAGGAGCTGCTACCCCTGGGGAGAGAGGAGCTGCTACCCCTGGGGAGATAGGAGCTGCTACCCCTGGGGAGAGTGGAGCTGCTACCCCTGGGGAGAGAGAGGAGCTGCTACCCCTGGGGTGAGAAGAACTGCAACCAGCAGAGACTGCGACCATGCTCGGGAAGAGCTTAGTGATTGGTGATTGTTGGGGCATGATTGGCAGGAGCTTCAGTAATGAAGACTGCTGCACTTGCTGATGTTTCACAATATGCCACGGCCGTCTCAGTCACCAGGTCTCAACACAATAGAACACCACCATCCCTCCAATAGACTTCCAGACAGTTGTAGAATGTTTGCCAAGGCTCATTGTAAGAGCTGTAAAGAGAGAGGGACTCGGAGAGAGAACAGGTAGAACCTGATATGTAAATGAGCAGAGCAAACGAAAGCAACTTTCAACGACCGAATGATCATTCAGACTGTTTCTATTGAGAGATAAAAGGTAAGACGACGATTGTTGTGTGTATTAATATAGTTGATATTGTTATGTGTATTAATATAGTTGGTGATATTGTTATGTGTATTCATATAGTTGATGATATTTTTGGTGGACAGTGTTATAATAGTCCTACTCTCCTTAAAATGTTTTGGATATAAATTAGATGCGTGGGGTGAATTCGTTCTGTGCCCATCTGTGTGCCCCAGGGTGATCGCTCCTACACTATCTACAATCTAAAAGGGTTCTTTGGCTGTCCCCATAGGAGAACCCTTTGTAGAACATATTTTGGTACTAGGTAGAACACTTTTGGGTTCCGTGGAGAACCCTTTCCACAGAGGGTTCTACATGGAAGCCAGAAGGGTTCTACCTGGAACCCAAAAGCGTTCTCCTATGGGGACGGCAGGAGCACCCGTTTGGAACCCTTTATTCTAAGAGTGTACTGTATCATAGGTCTATAGACTTGTCTTCTCAAAACAGGCTTAAAACACAACAAGTAACAAACAAACATGTTCTCTTTATAATCTACAGTTAACTCTTTTCACTCAGGAAGGTATGTTTTGTGAAAGAGAGACAAAAAAATATTGTTCGAGAGACTAACAACAACTTACACTTCCTCAAAACAGGTTGTGTGTATTCATTAGTGCCCACCGTAGCAAAACGTTTGGCAACAGAAACCGTTTAGGTCACATTGTACAGCGTTTAGAGTAAACGGTTTATGTTTTATTTAACATCTTAAAACTGTTGGCTGTGGAGTAAACTAATGAATACAACCCAGGTTGTCGCCTACGACTCGGCATGTTGATACCTGCCTCTTGCTGAAACCTGAACGTAGCCTGAGGGGTATACTATGATACAGGCTTGATATACTGGTTTTCTAAAGCTAGCCAGCTTCAGTTAGCTTCACATTCCAGCTCAGGCCTCACCCATCAGAATATACAGAACAGAACAGAAAATAATCGCAATGAAGTCAGGTTACAAGGTGAGAATCCTGCCAGGGATTATTGTAAAGTGTGTAGATAAATTAAATGTAATGTTAGTATAGTGAATGACAGTAAAACACTCCCAACAGTCTACTACTACTGAGACAGGTTGGTGTAATGTTAGTATAGTGAATGACAGTAAAACACTCCTAACAGTCTACTACTACTGAGACAGGTTGGTGTAATGTTAGTATAGTGAATGACAGTAAAACACTCCTAACAGTCTACTACTACTGAGACAGGTTGGTGTAATGTTAGTATAGTGAATGACAGTAAAACACTCCTAACAGTCTACTACTACTGAGACAGGTTGGTGTAATGTTAGTATAGTGAATGACAGTAAAACATTCCTAACAGTCTACTACTACTGAGACAGGTTGGTGTAATGTTAGTATAGTGAATGACAGTAAAACACTCCTAACAGTCTACTACTACTGAGACAGGTTGGTGTAATGTTAGTATAGTGAATGACAGTAAAACACTCCTAACAGTCTACTACTACTGAGACAGAAAACTCAAGTCTGAAATTTCTAAGTGGAAATTACAAGCTTCAGAAGCCTTTTTAAACCTCAAATACACTACAAGTTTTACATTTCCTGCATTGCTGGAAAGTTCTTCTGCAGTGGGGGGTGATCAAATTAAGATCCTACATCTGTACACATAATTGTACATGGGGATATGCATGGGGGTCTATAACATCCAATCACAGAGGTTTACATCAGCTGACAGTTGCAATGTTATTGCTAATAACTCAAACTGCCCTTTTCAGATAAAGACATAAACTCTGTACAGATGTAGGATCTTAATTTGATCACCCTGTTGCAGAAAAACTAAACTTGTAGTGTATTTGAGTGTAATTAAACTTTAGAAAAGGTTTCTGAAGATGATAAATTCCACTTTTCCATTTTAAAACTGTTCATTAATTATAATCCACACAATAATTCAAATGTCCTGTTTCTGCAGGATTATTTTCCTGGTGTAGCAAACTGGCTCAAATTAAGATCCAACATCTGCAGCAATATACCTCTCTCTAATGTATATGGCTCTATTGAGATTCACTTTTGACCATTTGACATCTTGTATTTCCTGTTGTTTAGGCTGGTTGAATGAGTTGCCTGTGAAAGCTACTTCATCTGCAAGAAAACAGGCGGCTGCACCAGTGACTGTCAGAAGTTTTGTGATTTCCTCATATGAACGTGAAAGTAAGGGTGTTGTCTACGCAGTTACAAAAATGGCTGTTGAAACTGTGGCACATATTTCTCGGTGACATTGAATAAATGTGTTGGTATGTAGGAAAGACGGGCAGACTCTCGTACTGTTGGTCTAGACTACCTACAAACTATTATAAGGCTATGATCACTTATCATGCCGACAAACCTGATGGTCTCTGTGAACTGATCTGAACAGGTTTAGACTGGTCATCTATGATATGTAGGTTATATACAGTACATTCTCTGTCCTGCTACTGGTAGGGCTATAACATTATGTTGATCTGAAGAGGTTTAGACTGGTCATCTATGATATGTAGGTTATATACAGTACATTCTCTGTTCTTCTACTGGTAGGACTATAACATTATGTTGATCTGAACAGCTTTAGACTGGTCATCTGTGATATGTAGGTTATATACAGTACATTCTCTGTCCTGCTACTGGTAGGACTATAACATTATGTTGATCTGAACAGGTTTAGACTGGTCATCTGTGATATGTAGGTTATATACAGTACATTCTCTGTCCTGCTACTGGTAGGACTATAACATTATGTGAACTGATCTGAACAGGTTTAGACTGGTCATCTATGATATGTAGGTTATATACAGTACATTCTCTGTCCTGCTACTGGTAGGACTATAACATTATGTTGATCTGAACAGGTTTAGGCTGGTCATCTATGATATGTAGGTTATATACAGTAC
>NW_027675333.1:2437500-2472500 GCF_965601325.2 Salmo salar
GAGGGGTGTGTCATAATTATTAAGTTAATTAGAATGAATTGAGTGAAACTGTTAAAAAAACTATAGTTTCTGGCATATTGAATATATCAGGCTATTGTTATCATATAGAAACATAACTGATAATTGTACATAACATTAGCGTCAACATACATTATTGTTTTATTCAATTTCACATATTTAATTGTTTCCTATTTCAATAGGAAACAATCTGGTTCAACCATAATGCATAATGAGCATCATCAACAGGGGAACATATTGGATGTACTCTGATAAGCTGTAGAAAGAATATATCCATTTAAAACAGTGAACTGTTCATAAGGGCCTGAGATCAAAGTCAATATTCAGACCACTAGGGGTCCATGTTTTTAGACAGGATATCCAGTAAGCCTCCCTTTGTAGTAGTAGGATCTCCATGTTACCTCCTCTCCTTGGTAGAGCAACATGCTCAATGCCTGTGTATTTGAGGGAGGAGATTGGATGGTCAGCTTCAACAAAGTGAGCTGCTATTGGACAGTCAATGTTCTTACACCTGATTGAGCTGCGGTGTTCAGCTATGCGTTGTTTTAATTGTCTTTTCGTTTGTCCTACGTAGGCTTTCCCACATGAACAGGTGATGAGATGGATTACTCCCTTGGTCTTGCATGAGATGATCCCTCTAACAGGGATTTTTCTACCTGTATGTTGATGTCTGAAGATGGATGTTTTTATAGTGCTGTTGCACTGTGCTCATGAGCAACGTTTGTAGTTCCCATTTGGGATGGGTGTCAAGAGTGTCTGAATGGGCTCAGGGGGCAGGTCAGATCTCACCAAACTATCTACAATATTGTGACCACGCTTATAGACCACCAGTGGGGGTTCCTTATAGACCACCAGTGGGGTTCCTTATAGACCACCAGTGGGGGTTCCTTATAGACCACCAGTGGGGTTCCTTATAGACCACTAGTGGGGGTTCCTTATAGACCACCAGTGGGGGTTCCTTATAGACCACCAGTGGGGGTTCCTTATAGACCACCAGTGGAGGTTCCTTGAAGAGGTGTGTGTTTATTTTTGTCTGATTGTAGAATATTCCAGTGCTTTTCCAGTATTGCTATCTATCAGAATACTTGGTGTACTTGGTGCAAAAGACGGTTGTTTTTCTTCTTTGGTTGAGTTTTTAGCAATTCCTCTGTTGGTTGTTTAGATATTTTCATCATTGCTGCATCAAGAGTTCTGTCCTTTTAGCCTCTCATTTTGAATTTATCTGTAACTTCTTAGCATTGCTGTCAAAATCCAAACATGTTTCTACCGTACAGTTTTCCCATAGGGAATTATAGAAACACTTAAAATAAGGGATGTGTTTCGTATAGGGTGGGGTGGCGCGGCGGTCCTTGTGGGCAATATTTGTCATCAAAGTATGTCATTCTCTGGATTTATGGTGCTTTCAAGACAACTGGGAAATGTGAAGTTCTAATGATGACGTCAGTGATCTTCAGGTTGGAGCTCTAGAAAGAGGCCGAGATCCCCACTTGGAATTTCGAGTTGGATGACCGTTCAAACCGTATTTTCTCAGTCGGAGCTCGTTTTTTTCAGAGTTTCTAGTTGTCCTGAACTCACTGAAGTCTGATATTTCCCAGGTTCCAGTTGTTTTGAACGTTGCAGAAGTCATGCTGGATTCACAGCATGGCCAATGTATTCAACATTTTCTGTCCCTTGGTGTTGCATGTGAATGTTTATCCTTTTAAGTTTGGAAAAGAGACCCTTAATTAACCTCTTGACGGTCGCCTAGGATAGGGGGCGCTACAGCGATTTTTGAAAAAAAAATGTGCCCATTTTAAACAGCCTCCTACTCAAACTCAGAAGCTAGGATATGCATATAATTAATACTTGTGGATAGAAAACACCCTAAAGTTTCTAAAACTGTTTGATTGGTGTCTGTGAGTATAACAGAACTCATATGGCAGTCAAAACCCCAAGACCGATCGTAACAGGATGTGGAATTCTGAATTGCGGACTCAACTTCATCACTTTGCCTATAAATCACACCGTGAGCAATGGTTCATTGAGCACTTCCTATTGCTTCCACTAGATGTCCCCAGTCTTTACAAAGTGGTTTGAGTCTCCTACTGTGAAAACTGACAGAATGAGAGGCTGTGGAAAGTGGTCACATGAGGAGGGCCGTCACCATTATGACGCCGGCGCCCCTGGCTACCCTCCCCTTTCGAAACGTTTAGAAAGACAATGCAATCGTCCCTCTTGAATCTTATTGGAGCTCTGGTTGAAAAAGGCCCTAAAGATTTATGTTATACAACGTTTGACATGTTTGAACAAACCTAAATAAAAAAAAATAGCATTTTATTGAAAGAGGAGTCCCGCGTGGCCGACGGAACTTTTGGAGCAGCCTTCAGAACGCGCTAACAAGAACAAGCTATTGGGACGTAAAGGATTAACTTTTTCAAACGAAAATACATTTGTTGTGGACCTGGGATTCCTGGAAGTGCTTTCTGATGAAGATAATCAAAGGTAAGGGATTATTGACAATGGTATACAAGAGTAGATTTGATATGCGATTGTTCCAAGATGGCGCTGACCTGTAACGGTAGCCTATTTTTCTGAGTATCGCATCCCCTTTTATCGCAAAGTGTGATTACCCAGTAAAGTTATTTTTAAATCTGGCATTACAGGTGCTTTCAAGAGATATTCATCTATAAATCCTAGAATGACAATATTACATTTTAAAAATGTTTTCGAATAGTAATTTAGTAAATTGTAGCGCTGTTCACCGGATGCATTTGAGGGAAAATTGTTAGTCAACGTCACGCGCCGATGTAAAATGCTGTTTTTATATATAAATATGAACTTTATCGAACAAAAGAATGCATGTATTGTGTAACATGATGTCCTAGGAGTGTCATCTGATTAAGATTGTCAAAGGTTAGTGCTGCATTTAGCTGTTTTTTGGTTATTTGTGATGCATGTGGTTGGTCGGAAAATGCTATGTGGCTACTTTTACGATATACTCCTCTAACATAATCTAATGTTTTGCTTTTGCTGTAAAGCCTTTTTGAAATCAGACAACGTGGTTCGATTCAGGAGAGGTGTATCTATAAAACGATATAACCTAGTCCTATATTTGAAAAAAATATATAGTACATTTTGTTATGCTAATGGCGATAGGATTTTTCGCTGGATGTCCGTCCCGCATACGGGACGGAGCCCGCCCAGAGGTTAACTTCTCAGGGCTGCCTGGGACGCTACCATCCCACCCACGGTTCACACTATTCAACAGCCTGTGAAATGTCAGGGCGCCAAATTCAAAACAACAAAATGTCCTAATTCAAGGTTCTCAAACATATGACTATTTTACACCCTTTTAAAGATACACTTCTCCTTAATGTAACCACGTTGTCCCATTTCAAAAAGGCTTTACAGCATAAGCATAAAGTTAGATTATTTTAGGACAGTGAAAACACAAGAAAAACCACACAGCCATTTTCCAAGCAGGAGAGGGGTCACAAAAATCATAAATTCAGCTAGAATTATGCACTAACCTTTGATGATCTTCATCAGATGACACTCCTAGGACTCAATGTTAGACAATACATGTATGTTTTGTTCGATAAAGTTCATATTTATATCCAAAAACAGCATTTTACATTGGCGCGTGATGTTCAGAAAATATTTTGCCTCCAATACTGCCGGTGGATCAGCACAACAATTTACAAAAATACTCATCATAAACGTTGATAAAATATTAAACTGTTATTCAAGGAATTATAGATGAACATCTCCTTAATGCAACCGCTGTGACAGATTTCAAAAAAGCTTCATGGGGAAAGCACACTTTGCAATAATCTGAGTACAGCGCTCAGAAAAAGACATCAAGCAATACAGGTACCCGCCATTTTGGAGTCATCTAAAATCGCATTCGAAATATTCACTTAAATATTCACTTAAATTTGATCTCAAATCCAAAATGGAGTATAATTTAAAAAATGTTAGCTTCACTGTCCAAATACATATGAAGGGGACAGTATATTATACTTCATCAGAAGGCACTTCCAGGTTCCCAGGTCCACAATAAATGTTGTTTTGTTCGATAAAGTCCATAATTTATGTCCAAATACCTCGTTGTTTGCGCGTTCAGTAAGCTACTCCAAATGTAGAAAGCGCGGCCAAAATGTCACGACAAAAAGTACAAAAAAGTTCTATTTACGTTCGTTGAAACATGTCAAACGTTGTATAGCATCAATCTTTAGGGTCTTTTTAACTTAGAACTTCAATAATATTCCAACCGGACGATTCCAATGTCTTGAAAAACGTTATGGAACACAGCTACCTCATCACGTGAATGTGCGTCACAAAACCCATGTCATTTTCTGAGTCACCTAATTCCAGGTCCTCTTGTTCGCTCTGTGTTCACCGCAAAAGCCTGAAACTAGGTTCTAAAGACTGTTGATATCTAGTGGAAGCCTTAGGAAGTGCAAAATTAACCCTAAGTCACTGTGTGTTAGATAGGCAATGACTTGAAAAGACTACATGCATCAGATTTCCCACTTCCTGGTTGTATTTTTCTCAGGTTTTTGCCTGCCATATGATTTCTGTTATACTCACAGACATCATTCAAACAGTTTTAGAAACTTCAGAGTGTTTTCTATCCAAATATACTAATAATATGCATATCCTACCTTCTGAGCCCTAGTAGCAGGCAGTTTTATTTGGGCACATTTTTCATCTGAAATCGAAAATACTGCCCCCTATACCTTGACAGGTTAAACACAGAATTGGACCAGTCCAATCAAAGCCATGGTAGATATAACGTGATTTGACAATTGTATCTGTGGCCAATGACCTTGAGCCTTTTGGATGGGCACTTCTAATGTAACTCTATGGCAGCACCCAATGGGCTTGAATTTTTGAGCTCTCCCTGTAGATTTTGCGGTGACGTAGTGTCTCCATGAGTGACAGAACACTGAGCCAATCAAGGCGCAACTACAGAACATTACCAACCCCTACGCTCAGTATTTTCCTCTGGCTGCCCCACCACCACAGAAAGCACTGAGCTAGGCTGAAACACCTGCATTTAGGAGCTGCCTAACTCAAGACAACAAAAAAAGCATGTTTGTATGCAGCTTTATTATTATTTGTTTTACATTGTTTGCAAACTAATATGTGACACGTATTAACTAGGCAAGTCAGTACAAATTCTTATTTACAATGACGCCTACCCCGGCCAAACCCGGATGACGCTGGGCCAATTGTGCGCCTCCCTATGGGACTCCAAATCACGGACGGATTCGAACCAGGTACTGGCAGTGTGTTAGACAACTGTGCCAGTCGGGTGCCAATGTATATTGTATGTTGACTTTGACATGTTGTGGCTTTCGGATTTACAATATAAAAGAATATAAATCTGAAGACTTGTATTTCACTTACCAGTCTAATGTAACGTTAGCAGGTAACGTTAGCGTCCTCTCCTTTAGCTGTTGTCAAAAAAATGTATGCAAGATTATCGTCAAAAATCTCTATACTTGGACATTGATTTAGCTCTCCAGTATTAGTAGCCATATTGTAAGTTCAAAATTTGCAAAACACTTCGTTTTCATAACTTTTATAACTCACAGATATGCGTAACGCGCTTCGCCATATACTTGCATAAATGGCCAAAAGGAACTAGCCTCCTGGCGCGCAAGCAAGCAATTGGTGTGGGATAGGTGAGGCAGGTTTGAGACTGATTTAATGAATTTACAAGAAAAATACACTTTATTTCTCAGCTGCCTCACCTACGTCTTTATGTGAATTAATAACTTTTAAATGCTAAATATTTCCCATAGATGGCAGCATAAGACCACGAAGCATCAGTTATAGGCTACAAGCAGCAATATGATTGACATAAAATAGCATGCAACCCCAAACTATATGTCCCATGATTTTCTAAAATGGTCACTCATTACTTTAGGTAGCTATATATCTCGTATTTGGGCTGTGTTGCTTTTGGGAGAGCAAATAAACAGTGACTATAGCAGGTATTGAACCCCGGGTAAATAATCACTAGTCAGAACCTCAACCTTAGCATTGAGATTAGGATGCATTATAAAAAATCATTTTAAATATCTGATATTGTGAGTAAACAACCTCGGAATAGAAAAGACAAGACTGCATCTTCCATCCTGCCAATAAATGACATCGTACAACCCTCGTGGTTAGAAAATTACCTCAACATGCCCCTCGAGAAGGCAGAGTGCACGTCCTGAACCACAGATACTGTAGTTTCGAAATGGGACTAGAAATAAGAACTACAATTCTCAGAACTTACACTTCCTGGTTGAAATGTTCTCAGGTTTTTGCCTGCCATATGAGTTCTGTTATACTCACAGACACCATTCAAACAGTTTTAGAAACTTCAGAGTGTTTTCTATCCAAATCTACTAATAATATGCATATTCTATTTCCTGGGCAAGAGTAGTAACCAGTTTAAATTGGGTACGTTTTTCATCCGGCCGTGAAAATACTTCCCCCTAGCCCCAAGAAGTTAAATAATTGTTATATATTTTGTCAACGTTTATGATGAGTATTTTTGTAAATTGATGTGCACATTCACCGGAAGTTTTGGTGGGAGTACATTTTCTGAACATCACGTGCCAATGTAAAATGCTGTTTTTGGATATAAATATGAACTTTATCGAACAAAACATACATGTATTGTGTACCATAATGTCCTAGGAGTGTCATCTGATGAAGATCGTCAAAGGTTAGTGCTTCATTTAGCTGTGTTTTGGGTTTTATTGACACATGTCTTCGCTTGGAAAATGGCTGTGTGATTATTTTTGTCTATGTACTCTCCTAACATAATCTAATCTTTTGCTTTCGCTGTAAAGCCTTTTTGAAATCAGACAATGTGGTTACATCAAGGAGAAGTGTATCTTTAAAATGGTGTAAAATAGTCATATATTTGAGAAATTGAAATTATTAGATTTTTGCGCTAGCGTCCCACGTAGCCCATAGAAGTTAAACAGTTTTAGAAATGTCAGAGTGTTTTCTATCCAATACTACCATGCATATGCATATCCTAG
This sequence comes from Salmo salar, assembly GCF_965601325.2. Lineage (NCBI taxonomy): Eukaryota > Metazoa > Chordata > Actinopteri > Salmoniformes > Salmonidae > Salmo > Salmo salar. The sequence continues at coordinate 2,444,550 of NW_027675333.1, forward strand.
CTTCTGGACCTGAGTAACAGGCAGTTTACTTTGGGCACGTTTGTCATCGAAACTTCAAAATTCTGCCCCCTACCCTAAAAGCTAATTCATGAACGTTTCTGAAAGTGATATATAGCGTTTTGTAATGAAACTCTTCTTATGTTTCCCCATCTGAGCTCAGAGTAGATGAGAGATGTAATGTTTGTATCTGTTGTGTTGAAGACCAATCAAGCAGGAGAGACCAGCCTCCCCTGTACCCAGCTGTGTGTCCATGAAGAGTGACCTGTCTATGATTCAACCTATAGAGTTTAGAGAGGGAGACTTTTCTACTGAACAAAGGTAAGAAGAACTCATGGGTCATGGTCAGTGAGTTAAACAACACTGTCTCTAGTCATTTCTCCTCTCCCATTTTCCCATTTCTTTTTGTTGTTTTCATAATCCATAGGCTAATACTTTTGTCCATTTTCATAGTCCTAAAACAATATTAAACAAACACAACGTTCCCTCCCTGTGTGTGTGTGTGTGTGTGTGTGTGTGTGTGTGTGTGTGTGTGTGTGTGTGTGTGTGTGTGTGTGTGTGTGTGTGTGTGTGTGTGTGTGTGTGTGTGTGTGTGTGTGTGTGTGTGTGTGTGTGTTTGCGCACTCCCTGGATGAAGAGATATAATCTCTATCCTGATTGCCTAGTCACTTTTACCCCTACCTACATGTACATATTACCTCAATTACCTAAACTACCTGGTACCCCTGCACATTGACTCAGTACTGGTACTCCTTATAGTCTCATTATTACCTCAACTACCTGGTACCCCTGCATATTGACTCAGTACTGGTACTCCGTATAGCCTGATCTCTGAGAGTGAGACAGAAATATACTATTATTGTGTAAAACCTAGCAGTACTACTGATTTCTCTGATAATGAGACAGATATATATTATTACTGTGTTAAACCTAGCAGTACTACTGATTTCTCTGAGAGGCAGATATATATTAATACTGTGTAAAACCTAGCAGTACTACTGATTTCTCTGAGAGTGAGGCAGATATATATTATTACTGTATTAAACCTAGCAGTACTACTGATTTCTCTGAGAGGCAGATATATAATATTACTGTGTTAAACCTAGCAGTACTACTGATTTCTCTGAGAGGCAGATATATATTATTACTGTGTTAAACCTAGCAGTACTACTGATTTCTCTGAGAGGCAGATATATATTATTACTGTATTAAACCTAACAGTACTACTGATTTCTCTGAGAGGCAGATATATATTATTACTGTGTTAAACCTAGCAATACTATTGATTTCTCTGAGAGTGAGGCAGATATATATTATTACTGTATTAAACCTAGCAGTACTACTGATTTCTCTGAGAGTGAGGCAGATATACGTAAAGCATTTTGAAAATAAAAACATTTGACTCTGAAATGAAAACATCAAATGATACATTATAAACATATACATGTCTGTCATTGAAAAATTGCATGCCATGATTAGGGAGTTAAAAAACACCTATCTCATTTATAATTTCTTTAAACAATAAAAGTTAACATATGAATGTTTCTGAAAGTGATATCTAGAATTTTGTAATGAAACTCATCTTATGTTTCCCCATCTGAGATCAGAGTAGATGAGAGATGTAATGTTTGTCTCTGTTGTGTTGAAGTCCAATCAAGCAGGAGAGACCAGCCTCCCCTGTACCCAGCTGTGTGTCCATGAAGAGTGACCTGTCTATGATTCAACCTATAGAGTTTAGAGAGGGAGACTTTTCTACTGAACAAAGGTAAGAAGATCTCATGGGTCATGGTCAGTGAATTAAACAACACTGTCTCGAGTCATTTCTCCTCTCCCATTTTCCCATATCTTTTTGTTGTTTTCATAATCCATAGGCTAATCCTTTTATCCATTTATATAGTCCTAAAACAACATTAAACAAACACAACGTTTCCTCCACGTGTGTGTGTGTGTGTGTGTGTGTGTGTGTGTGTGTGGTGTGTGTGTGTGTGTGTGTGTGTGTGTGTGTGTGTGTGTGTGTGTGTGTGTGTGTGTGTGTGTGTGTGTGTGTGTACTCCCTGGATGAGGAGATGTAATCTCATGTTTTGTCCACAGAAACCAACAGGAGAGATCAGAGTCAGAGATTCTCAGTGGTCAGTCTTCCCAGAGTCATCAAACAGACCTGGACTCTATATTCAGTGTATGTGAACCTGTTATGTACATTTGTTTTAGTTTACCTCAAGTAAAGTTGATGTGTCAATCATTCATTAATGTGTTAATGAGAAAGCATTTATTCTCTTGCTTAACTTATTTACTTGATTTATTTCAGTTGCTTGAAGAGAAAATTATGACATTTGTGAAGAACGAGCTGAAGATGTTCAAGAGGATTCTTGGTCCTGAACTCCCAGAAGGATTTGAGAGTCAGAAGCAGGATGAGGAAGTGGTGGATGCTGAAGATGAGAAGCAGGAGAGCAGTGCCAGAGAGGGGGCTCTGAAGATCACACTGCACGTCCTGAGGAAAATGAACCAGAAGGAGCTTGCTGACACACTGGAGAAATGTAAGATCTGTCTGCCTCATGTTGAATGCTGTTTTATAACATTTAAAAGCTGTAGCTAAAGTACAGCTAAAGTAGCTATGTAACTCAATGATATTGCAGCATCCTTAACACAACACCTAGTGACTACATCAAGTAGCAGCAGGGATGTGTTGTGTTGATTAATTTAGACAGAGAGAGAGAGAGACAACATTAATAATACCATCAATAATACCAATAATAATATAATCAGTCACACCAGTCTGTAATGCATTATGAAAACATTTACACATTTATACAGTCAGTTAAGAGAATAAATGATTATAATTTAAAATTTTATAACAGTCCTACAATACTGTAGGCATTAAAACAGACGTAATATTAATATCCTCTGTGTTATTTCTTCATTCAGATGAGCTTGCTGTGATTTGCCAACGTGAACTCAAATCTAATCTAAAGAAGAAGTTTCAATGTGTATTTGAGGGGATCGCTAAACAAGGAAACCCAACACTTCTCAATAAGATCTACACAGAGCTCTACATCACAGAGGGTGGAACAGGACAGGTCAATAATGAACATGAGCTGAGACAGATTGAGACAACAACCAGGAAACAAGCAAGACCAGAGACTGCAGTCAAATGTAACGACATCTTCAAACCCTTAACTGGACAAGACAAACTCATCAGAACTGTGCTGACAAAGGGAGTCGCTGGCATTGGAAAAACAGTCTCTGTGCAGAAGTTCATTCTGGACTGGGCTGAAGGCAAAGCAAATCAGGATGTTCAATTTGTATTTTCATTCCCTTTTCGGGAGCTGAATTTGATGAAAGGGGACAAACACACTTTCATTGAACTCCTCAATCACTTCTCAATGGAAACCAAACAATCAAGAATTTCCAACTACAACAAGTACAAAGTTCTGTTCATCTTTGATGGTCTGGATGAGTGCCGACTGCCCCTAGACTTCCAGAAGAACAAGATCTGTTGTGACGTCACAGAGTCAACCTCAGTGGATGTTCTGCTGACAAATCTCATCAAGGGAAATCTGCTTCCCTCTGCTCTCCTCTGGATAACTACCCGACCTGCAGCAGCCAATAGGATCCCTTCAGGGTGTGTTGACCAGGTGACAGAGGTACGAGGGTTCAATGACCCACAGAAGGAGGAGTACTTCAGAAAGAGATTCAGTGATGAGGACCTGGCCAGCAGAATCATCTCACACATAAAGACATCAAGGAGCCTCCACATCATGTGCCACATTCCAGTCTTCTGTTGGATTTCTGCAACAGTCCTCGAACACATGCTGAAACATAAGACAGAAGAGATGCCCAAGACTCTGACTGAGATGTACACACACCTTGTGGTGTTTCATACCAAACACAAGAATGAAAAGTATCTTGGGAAAGAAGAGACAGGTCCACACTGGAATAAAGAGCCCATTCTGTCACTGGGAAAACTGGCTTTTCAACAGCTAGTGAAGGGCAATCTGATTTTCTATGAAAAAGACCTGAAAGAGGCTGGCATTGATGTCAATGAAGCCTCTGTGTACTCAGGATTGTGCACACAGATCTTTAAAGAGGAATGTGTTCTGTACCAAGACAAGGTGTACTGCTTCGTTCATCTGAGCATTCAGGAATTTCTGGCTGCTGTGTATGTGTTCCTCTCATTCATCAACAACAATGAGAATCTCATGGACAAACAGCAAACAACGTCCAGTATCTTTTCTCTGCTGTACAGAGACAAGTCTGAAGTTACTGTCTACAAGAGTGCTGTGGATAAAGCCTTACAAAGTGAGATGGGAAACCTGGACCTGTTCCTCCGCTTCCTTCTGGGACTCTCACTGGAGTCCAATCAGAAGCACTTACGAGGTCTACTGACAAAGACAAGAAGTAGCTCAAAGACCCATGAAAAAACAGTAAAGTACATCAAGGAGAAGATCAGGGAGAATCCCTCTCCAGAGAGGAGCATCAATCTGTTCCACTGTCTGAATGAACTGAATGACCATTCTCTAGTGGAGGAGATCCAAAGCTACCTGAGATCAGGAAGTCTCTCAGAACCCAATCTGTCACCTGCACAGTGGTCAGCTCTGGTCTTTGTGTTGCTGACTTCAGAAAAGGAGCTTGATGTGTTTGACCTGAAGAAATTCTCCAGATCAGAGGAAGGTCTTCTGAGGCTGCTGCCAGTGGTCAAAGCCTCCAGAGCTGCTCTGTGAGTAAATAAAATGACATATAAGAAGTATTCATCAGGAAGAAATATTATGTTTAGTGAAAAATATGTATTATAATATGTATATTGAAAAACATATTGAATAAATGCATTGATGGAAGATGAATCTATATGTTGTTTGGGAATATGAACCAAATGCATCTACCGCTGTCCTTCTATACTACTGGTGTTAAATTAACGGTGTGTTTGTGAAGTCATGATGATCTCGTTGCAGACTGTCAGGCTGTGGAGTCACAAAGAAAGGCTGTGCTTCTCTGGTCTCAGCTCTGGAGTCAAACCCCTCACACCTGAGAGAGCTGGAGCTGAGTAACAATGACCTGAAGGATTCAGGAGTGAAGCTGCTCTCTGCTGGACTGGAGGATCCACACTGCAGACTGGAGACTCTGAGGTCAGTATTCCTGTAGTTGGTCAACAAGTTATAACTGTTTACCAGACACACATAGTCCACACCATATGTGTTTGGACAGTGAAGCTTATAGTTTTAAATGTGGTGCTATGCTCCAGCATTTTGGATTTGAGATAGAATGTTTCATATTAGGTGACAGTACAGAATGTCACCTTTTATTTGAGGGTATTTTCATACATAGCTGTGTTACTGTTAAGAAAGGAAAGCACTTTATGTATTTAGTTCTCCTATTTGAAAAAGTTGTACATATTAAGGACAAATTCACTTATATTGTATTAAAGTTGTCATAAGTTTAGTATTTGGTCCCATATTCCATGCCTGCAATGATTACATCAAGCTTGTGATTCTACTAACTTGTTGAATTAATTTTCAGTTTGTTTTGGTTGTAATTTTGGATTATGTTTTTCCGAATAGAAACTGAATGGTGAATAATGTCCTGTCATTTTGGAGTCACTTCGCTTGTATTGTCAGTAAGAATAGAAGATGTTTCTGAACACTTCTACATTCATGTGGATGCTACCATGATTATGAATAATCATGAATGAATCATTAATGATGATGAATGAGAAATTTACAGAGGCACAAAGATTAGACCCCCTCTGTTATTGGTGTTATTCTGTATACTTCTGGCCCTTCTTTGGACACTGTGTTAACTAACCTCCAGACGAGCTTCAATGCCATACAACTCTCCTTCCGTGGCCTCCAACTGCTCTTAAATACAAGTAAAACTAAATGCATGCTCTTCAACCGATCGCTGCCTGCACCTGCCCGCCTGTCCAGCATCACTACTCTGGACGGTTCTGACTTAGAATATGTGGACAACTACAAATACCTAGGTGTCTGGTTAGACTGTAAACTTTCCTTCCAGACTCACTATAAGCATCTCCAATCCAAAATTAAATCTAGAATTGGCTTCCTATTTCGCAACATAGCCTCCTTCACTCATGCGGCCAAACATACCCTTATAAAACTGACCATCCTACCGATCCTCGACTTCGGCGATGTCATTTACAAAATAGCCTCCAATACCCTACACAATAAATTGGATGCAGTCTATCACAGTGCCATCCGTTTTGTCACCAAAGCCCCATATACAGTGGGGGAAAAAGTATTTGATCCCCTGCTGATTTTCTACGTTTGTCCACTGACAAAGAAAGGATCAGTCTATAATTTTAATGGTTTATTTGAACAGTGAGAGACAGAATAACAACAAAAACATCCAGAAAAACTCATGTCTGAAATGTTATAAATTGATTTGCATTTTAATGAGGGAAATAAGTATTTGACCCCCTCTCAATCAGAAAGATTTCTGGCTCCCAGGTGTCTTTTATACAGGTAACGAGCTGAGATTAGGAGCACACTCTTAAAGGGAGTGCTCCTAACCGCAACTTGTTACCTGTAAAAAAAGACACCTGTCCACAGAAGCAATCAATCAATCAGATTCCAAACTCTCCACCATGGCCAAGACCAAAGAGCTCTCCAAGGATGTCAGGGACAAGATTGTAGACCTACACAAGGCTGGAATGGGCTACACGACCATTGCCAAGCAGCTTGGTGAGAAGGTGACAACATTTGGTGCGATTATTCGCAAATGGAAGAAACACAAAAGAACTGTCAATATCCCTCGGCCTGGGGCTCCATGCAAGATCTCACCTCGTGGAGTTGCAATGATCATGAGAACGGTGAGGAATCAGCCCAGAACTCCACGGGAGGATCTTGTCAATGATCTCAAGGCAGCTGGGACCATAGTCACCAAGAAAACAATTGGTAACACACTACGCCGTGAAGGACTGAAATCCTGCAGCGCCAGCAAGGTCCCCCTGCTCAAGAATACATATACATGCCCGTCTGAACTTTGCCAATGAACATCTGAATGATTCAGAGGACAACTGGGTGAAAATGTTGTGGTCAGATGAGACCAAAATGGAGCTCTTTGACATCAACTCAACTCGCCGTGTTTGGAGGAGGAGGATTGCTGCCTATTACCCCAAGAACACCATCTCCACCGTCAAACATGGAGGTGGAAACATTATGCTAAGGGGGTGTTTTTCTGCTAAGGGGACAGGACAACTTCACTGCATCAAAGGGACGATAGACGGGGCCATGTACCGTCAAGTCTTGGGTGAGAACCTCCTTCCCTCAGCCAGGGCATTGAAAATGAGTTGTGGATGGGTATTCAAGCATGACAATGACCCAAAACACACGGCCAAGGCAACAAAGGAGTGGCTCAAGAAGAAGCACATTAAGGTCCTGGAGTGGCCTAGCCAGTCTCCAGACCTTAATCCCATAGAAAATCTGTGGAGGGAGCTGAAGGTTCGAGTTGCCAAACGTCAGCCTCGAAACCTTAATGACTTGGAGAAGATCTGCTAAGAGGAGTGGGACAAAATCCCTCCTGAGATGTGTGCAAACCTGGTGGCCAACTACAAGAAAGGGTTTTGCCACCAAGTACTAAGTCATGTTTTGCAGAGGGGTCAAATACTCATTTCCCTCATTAAAATGCGAATAATTGTCTAACATTTTTGACACGCGTTTTTCTTGATTTTTTTGCTGTTATTCTGTCTCTCACTGTTCAAATAAACCTACCATTAAAATTATAGACTGATCATTTCTTTGTCAGTGGGCAAACGTACAAAATCAGCAGGGGATCAAATACTTTTTTCCCCCACTGTACTACCCACCACTGCGACCTGTACGCTCTCATTGTCTGGCCCTCGCTTCATACTCGTCGCCAAACCCACTGGCTCCAGGTCATCTACAAGACCCTGCTAGGTAAAGTCCCCCCTTATCTCCACTCACTGGTCACCATAGCAGCACCCACCTGTAGCACGCGCTCCAGCAGGTATATCTCTCTGGTCACCCCCAAAGCCAATTCCTCCTTCGGCCGCCTCTTCTTCCAGTTCTCTGCTGCCAATGACTGGAACGAACTACAAAAATCTCTAAAACTGGAAACACTTATCTCCCTCACTAGCTTTAAGCACCAGCTGTCAGAGCAGCTCACAGATTACTGCACCTGTACATAGCCCATCTATAATTTAGCCGAACTACCTCTTCCCCTACTGTATTTATATATTTAGCTCCTTTGCACCCCATTATTTCTACTTTGCACTTTCTTCCACTGCATATCTACCATTCCAGTGTTTTACTTGCTATATTGTATTTATTTTGCCACCATGGCCTTTTTTTGCCTTTACCTCCCTTATTTGACTTAATTTGCTCACATTGTATATAGACTTATTTTTCTACTGTATTATTGACTGTATGTTTGTGTAATACCCTTGTTTGAACCAAGTATTGAGTTTATTTGTTATAATTAATTGGTATTATATTTAAAAGATGATTGAATTGCTCCTAAACTGTAATGTTGTTAATGCATTATGCTTTTTGAAGAAATATTTATTTAATGTATAAGTGAATAGTTTGTTTTACTTTGAAGTTTAAGTTTTGACCAATAAGGTCGCTTGTTAAGTTGTGGCCAATGGGAGTTGACCTGGTTAACGGGAGGGAAAAAGACGTTGATGAAAGGATGGACGTTTTACCTCAGGACGGTTGGTGAAGAAAAATTATAAAAGAAGACGACAGAACTACAACAAAACCCATAGCTACTAAGACATGAAGGGAAATACATGTTTTATTTAATAAAAGAGTTGTTATAATTTAGTTAAAACTTAGTAAAGACTGAAGCTACCGTCTCGTTGTGGAGGTATTAGCCAGCTAGAGGTTAGCCTAGCATCGTGTGACACCGGGAGATAATTTCTTGGGAATCTTAAGGAGTTCGTGTTGCCATGGGGATATCGGTTACTAAGGAGTACTGTCTGCATGGGTAGCTGTGCTGCCTTGGACTTGGTGAGGAAACCTGCATGGAACTGCCATACTTCGCTGAGGGAATATCTACCATGTAGTGAGTAAGCACAATGTGAGGTGCTTATAAATAAATACATTGGTAATGGTGAGAGGTTAGCATGTTTTGTTGTATCCTCTGTTATTGGTAATGGTGAGAGGTTAGCATGTTTTGTTGTAGCCTCTGTTGTTGGTAATGGTGAGGAGTTAGCATGTTTTGTTGTATCCTCTGTTATTGGTAATGGTGAGAGGTTAGCATGTTTTGTTGTAGCCTCTTATTGGTAATGGTGAGAGGTTAGCATGTTTTGTTGTAGCCTCTGTTATTGGTAATGGTGAGAGGTTAGCATGTTTTGTTGTAGCCTCTGTTATTGGTAATGGTGAGAGGTTAGCATGTTTTGTTGTAGCCTCTGTGAAATTGGTAATGGTGAGAGGTTAGCATGTTTTGTTGTAGCCTCTGTTATTGGTAATGGTGAGAGGTTAGCATGTTTTGTTGTAGCCTCTGTTATTGGTAATGGTGAGAGGTTAGCATGTTTTGTTGTAGCCTCTGTTATTGGTAATGGTGAGAGGTTAGCATGTTTTGTTGTATCCTCTGTTATTGGTAATGGTGAGGAGTTAGCATGTTTTGTTGTAGTCTCTGTTATTGGTAATGGTGAGGAGTTAGCATGTTTTGTTGTATCCTCTGTTATTGGTAATGGTGAGAGGTTAGCATGTTTTGTTGTAGTCTCTGTTATTGGTAATGGTGTGAGGTTAGCATGTTTTGTTGTAGCCTCTGTTATTGGTAATGGTGAGAGGTTAGCATGTTTTGTTGTAGCCTCTGTTATTGGTAATGGTGAGAGGTTAGCATGTTTTGTTGTAGCCTCTGTTATTGGTAATGGTGAGAGGTTAGCATGTTTTGTTGTAGCCTCTGTTATTGGTAATGGTGAGAGGTTAGCATGTTTTGTTGTATCCTCTGTTATTGGTAATGGTGAGGAGTTAGCATGTTTTGTTGTAGTCTCTGTTATTGGTAATGGTGAGGAGTTAGCATGTTTTGTTGTATCCTCTGTTATTGGTAATGGTGAGAGGTTAGCATGTTTTGTTGTAGTCTCTGTTATTGGTAATGGTGTGAGGTTAGCATGTTTTGTTGTAGCCTCTGTTATTGGTAATGGTGAGAGGTTAGCATGTTTTGTTGTAGCTTCTGTAACTTTCTCACTATTATTCATGATTCATTCATGATTTTTCTTAATCATGGCATCATCAGGATGCTTTTAGTAGTGTTTAGAAACATGTTATCTACTCACTTGTAAATAAAATGACTCCAGTCACCATCTGTAATGAACACGATGGGAGACAGAGAGCTGGTTTCAAGCGCAGGGCTCAGCAGGTGTTTATTGTAAAGGACCACAGGAGGAGGCAGGTAGCTGGGTCCAGGGGCAGGCAGAAGGTCATACACAGGGGGTCCAAAAAGGCAACAGTACAGGCAGGGAAACGGCAAAAGGCATCATTAGTGAGGCAGGCAAAAACTATCATTCACAGGAGGATTATATACTGTCACCTCATATGAAACATTTGATCTGAAATCCAAAATGGTGGAGTTTAGAGCCACATTTAAAATGTTATCTTCACTGTCAAAATAGATATGGTGTGGACTGTATACTCAATACAATCTAAATCTGATACCTCACGGTCTGTCTTTTGACTGATACTGCTTTTAAACTGGTCTGGTCAGTCTACTCAAATATTTGTTAATATGCATCTTCCTATCTACAAGCAATACTTGAATAATGTGTCATTTCTAGGCTGTGCTTCTCTGGTCTCAGCTCTAATGTGAAACCCAACACTTTATTTGCATATGGGTAACAGTGTAAACGAGAAAGCTAAGCGTATCATTTTAATACAACCTGTCTGTCATTATATTTCTTCTGTGTTGGCAGACTCTCATGCTGTAAACTCAGAAAGACATCCTGTAAAGTGTTGGCCTCAGTTCTCAGTTCAAACCCCTCACACCTGAGAGAGCTGGACCTGAGTAACAATGACCTGAAGGATTCAGGAGTGAAGCTGCTCTCTGCTGGACTGGGGAATCCCCACTGTAAACTGGAGACTCTGAGGTCAGTATTATCAGATATGAAAGTACTTTATGCATGTAGTTCTCCCATTTGAAAAAGTCGTAATTATTCGGACATATTACTTATAGTGTATTAAAGTAGTCATAAGTTTAGCATGTTGTCCCATATTCCATGCCTGCTGTCACGTTTCTAAGACAGAACCCAGAAGCAGACCAGGTGAGTAAAATGAAGGTGAGTATTTATTGGTAGTCTTGATGTGTAATTTGAGTGATCCAGGAGACGGAGCGGCAGCGGAGGTGAGTTGATGAGAGTAGATGGGTGGATTCAATGAAGTCACTGTATCCACTGACGGCCAGGCAAGGGAGTTGAATGTTCCGGGAGGATGACTGTAGACAGAGTAAACGGGGGGGGGGAGTAACCAGTAACAAGAACAAAACAACAAGACTAGCTCAGGAAACATGAGGCTGTTCGTTGCTAACGATCCAGCAGGGAATGGATGTCAGCTCAGGGCTTATGAAGAGGTGATGATCAGGACCAGGTGTGCAGAAGGTTGATGAGATGCAGGTGTAGGGTAATCACTAGATCTCCCGCCTAGCTTCGTCGCCTAGCAACCAGATAGGTTTCTGAACGCACCCTTAGACTCCAAACAGAAAACAGTCAGCTCAGGCAGAAACAGACTCAGGAAGCGGGATTCCTGACACCTGCAGTGAGGCTTGTGATTCTACTAACAAAGATCAAACCCCCTCTGTTATTGGTAATGGTGAGAGGTTAGCATGTTTTGTTGTAGCCTCTGTTATTGGTAATGGTGAGAGGTTAGCATGTTTTGTTGTAGCCTCTGTTATTGGTAATGATGAGAGGTTAGCATGTTTTGTTGTAGCCTCTGTTATTGGTAATGGTGAGAGGTTAGCATGTTTTGTTGTAGCCTCTGTTAATGGTAATGGTGAGAGGTTAGCATGTTCTGTTGTGGCCTCTGTAACTTTCTCACTCATTCTGATTCATGATTTATTCATGATTTTTCTTAATCATGGCATCATCAGAATTTAATTTTTAATCGTCAATCACATACAGTTGAAGTCGGAAGTGTACATACACTTAGGTTGGAGTCATTAAAACGTGTTTTTGAACCTCTCCACAAATTTCTTGTTAACAAACTATAGTTTTGGCAAGTCGGTTCGGACATCTACTTTGTGCATGACACAAGTAATTTTTGAAACAATTGATTACAGACAGATTATTTCACTTATAATTCACTGTATCACAATTCCAGTGGGTCAGAAGTTTACATACACTAAGTTGACTGTGCCTTTAAACAGCTTGGAAAATTCCAGAAAATTATGTCATGGCTTTTGAAGCATCTGATAGACTAATTGACATAATTTGGATGTATTTCAAGGCCTACCTTCAAACTCAGTGCCTCTTTGCTTGACATCATGGGAAAATGAAAAGGAATCAGCCAAAATCTCAGAAAAAAAAAATTGTAGACCTCCACAAGTCTGCTTCATCCTTGGGAGCAATTTCCAAACGCCTGAAGGTAATACGTTCAATCAATAGTATGCAAGTCTAAACACCATGGGACCACACAGCCGTCATACCATCCCAACTGTGAAGCACGGCGGTGGCAGCATCATGTTGTGGGGGTGCTTTGCTGCAGGAGGGACTGGCGCACTTCACAAAATAGATGGCATCATGAGGCAGGAAAATTGTGGATATATTGAAGCAACATCTCGAGACATCAGTCAGGAAGTTAAAGCTTGGTCACAAATGGGTCTTCCAAATGGACAATGACCCCAAGCATACTTCCAAAGTTGTGGCAAAATGGATTAAGGACAACAAAGTCAAGGTATTGGAGTGGCCATCACAAAACCCTGACCTCAATCCTATAGAACATTTGTGGGCAGAATTGAAAAGGCGTGTGCGAGCAAGGAGGCCTACAAACCTGACTCAGTTACACCAGCTCTGTCAGGAGGAATGGGCCAAAATTCACCCAACTTATTGTGGGAAGCTTTTAGAAGGCTACCCGAAACGTTTAACCCAAGTTAAACCATTTAAAGGCAATGCTACCAAATACTAATTGAGTGTATGTAAACTTCTGACCCACTGGGAATGTGATGAAAGAAATAAAAGCTGAAATTAATCATTCTCTCTACTATTATTCTGACATTTCACATTCTTAAAATAAAGTGGTGATCCTAACTGACCTAAGCCAGGGAATTTTTATTAGGATTAAATGTCAGGAATTGTAAAAATTTAGTTTAAATGCATTTGGCTAAGGTATATGTAAACTTCTGACTTCAACTGTATATATTAAAATACCCTCAAATAAAAGGTGACATTGTATACTGTCACCTCATATGAAACATTTGATCTGAAATCCAAAATGTTGGAGTATAGAGCCACATTTAAAATGTTATCTTCACTGTCAAAATAGATATGGTGTGGACTGTATACTCAATACAATCTAAATCTGATACCTCACTGTCTGTCTTTTGACTGATACTGCTTTTAAACTGGTCTGGTCAGTCTACTCAAACATTTGTATTATACATGTTTCTATCTGCAGGCAAAACTTTGATAATTTGTCATTTTTAATGATGATACATTCATTTACGAATAGATATGAAAGGTTTCAGGACACTGATATCTGAATATGTTGAAAAATGATACTGCCACTATTTTCACCACCAAAGCATAGCAGTGTGATTTTAATATGATTAGACTCTTTGCAGGCTGTCAGGCTGTGGAGTTTCAGAGGAAGGCTGTGATTCTCTGGTCTCAGCTCTGAGGTCAAACCCCTCACACCTGAGAGAGCTGGACCTGAGTAACAATGACCTGAAGGATTCAGGAGTGGAGCTGCTCTCTGCTGGACTGGAGGATCAACACTGCAGACTGAAGACTCTGAGGTCAGTATTCCTGTAGTTGGTCAACAAGTGATAACTGTTCACCAGATCCACATGTGTTTACCAGACACACATAGTCCACACCATATGTGTTTGGACAGTGAAGCTTACAGTTTTACATTTGGTGCTATGCTCCAGCATTTTGGATTTGAGATAGAATGTTGGATATTAGGTGACAGTACAGAACGTCACCTTTTGTTTAAAGGTGTTCATACATATACAGTCGTGGCCACAAGTTTTGAGAATGACACAAATATTAATTTTCACAAAGTCTGCTGCTTCAGTGTCTTTAGATATTTTTGTCAGATGTTACTATGGAATACTGAAGTATAATTACAAGCATTTCATAAGTGTCAAAGGCTTTTATTGACAATCATATGAAGTTGAAGCAATGAGTCAATATTTGCAGTGCTGACCATTCTTTTCCAAGACCTCTGCAATCTGCCCTGGCATGCTGTCAATTAACCTCTGGGCCACATCCTGACTGATGGCAGCCCATTCTTGCATAATCAATGCTTGGAGTTTGTCGGAATTTGTGGGTTTTTGTTTGTCCACCTGCCTCTTGAGGATTGACCACAAGTTCTCAATGGGATTAAGGTCTGGGGAGTTTCCTGGCCATGGACCCAAAATATCAATGTTTTGTTCCCAGAGCCACTTAGTTATCACTTTTGCCTTATGGCAAAGTGCTCCATCATGCTGGAAAAGGCATTGTTCGTCACCAAACTGTTCCTGGATGGTTGGGAGAAGTTGCTCTCGGAGGATGTGTTGGTACCATTCTTTATTCATGCTGTGTTCTTTGGCAAAATTGTGAGTGAGCCCACTCCCTTGGCTGAGAAGCAACCCCACACATGAATGGTCTCAGGATGCTTTACTGTTGGCATGACACAGGACTGATGGTAGCTCTCACCTTGCCTTCTCCAGACAAGCTTTTTTCCGGATGCCTCAAACAATCAGAAAGGGGATTCATCAGAAAAAATGACTTACCCCAGTCCTCAGCAATCCAATCCCTGTACCTTTTGCAGAATATCAGTCTGTCCCTGATGTTTTTCCTGGAGAGAAGTTGCTTCTTTGCTGCCCTTCTTGACACCAGGCCATCCTCCGAAAGTCTTCGCCTCACTGTGCGTGCAGATGCACTCACACCTGCCTGCTGCCATTCTTGAGCAAGCTCTGTACTGGTGGTGCCCCGATCCCGCAGCTGAATCAACTTTAGGAGACGGTCCTGGCGTTTGCTGGACTTTCTTGGGCGCCCTGAAGCCTTCTTCACAACAATTGAACCGCTCTCCTTGAAGTTCTTGATGATCCGATAAATGGTTGATTTAGGTGCAATCTTACTGGCAGCAATATCCTTGCCTGTGAAGCCCTTTGTGCAAAGCAATGATGATGACACGTGTTTCCTTGCAGGTAACCATGTTGACAGAGGAAGAACAATGATTCCAAGCACCACCCTCCTTTTGAAGCTTCCAGTCTGTTATGCAAACACAATCAGCATGACAGAGTGATCTCCAGCCTTGTCCTCGTCAACACTCACACCTGTGTTACCGAGAGAATCACTGACATGATGTCAGCTGGTCCTTTTGTGGCAGGGCTGAAATGCAGTGGAAATGTTTTTTGGGGATTCAGTTCATTTGCATGGCAAAGAGGGACTTGGCAATTATTTGCAATTTATCTGATCACTCTTCATAACATTCTGGAGTATATGCAAATTGCCATCATACAAACTGAGGCAGCAGACTTTGTGAAAATTAATATTTGTGTCATTCTCAAAACTTTTGGCCAAGACTGTATTTTTTACCGTTTAGATATGAAAGCACTTTATGCATCTAAACTCAACAAAAAAAGAAACATCCCTTTTTCAGGACCCTGTCTTTCAAAGATAATTCGTAAAAATCCAAATAACTTCACAGATCTTCATTGTAAAGGGTTTAAGCACTGTTTCCCCATGCTTGTTCAATGAACCATAAACAATTAATGAACATGCACCTGTGGAACGGTCGTTAAGACACTAACAGCTTACAGATGGTAGGCAATGAAGGTCACAGTTATGAAATCTTAGGACACGAAAGAGGCCTTTCTACTGACTCTGAAAAACACCAAAAGAAAGATGCCCAGGGTCCCTGCTCATCTGCGTGAACGTGCCTTAGGCATGCTGCAAGGAGGCACAAGGACTGCAGATGTGGCCAGGGCAATAAATTGCAATGTTCGTACTATGAGACGCCTTAGACAGCGCTACAGGGAGACAGGACGGACAGCTGATCGTCCTCACAGTGGCAGGGTCACGTGTAACAACACCTGCGCAGGATCGGTACATCCGAACATCACACCTGCGGGACAGGTACAGGATGGCAACAACTGCCCGAGTTACACCAGGAATGCACAATCCCTCCATCAGTCCTCAGACTGTCCGCAACAGGCTGAGATAGACTGGACTGAGGGCTTGTAGACCTGTTGTAAGGCAGGTCCTCACCAGACATCACCGGCAACAACGTCGCCTATGGGCACAAACCCACCGTTGCTGGACCAGACAGGACTGTCAAAAAGTGCTCTTCACTGACGAGTCGAGGTTTTGGCTCACCAGGGGTGAGGGTCGGATTCGCGTTTATCGTCGAAGGAATGAGCGTTACACCGAGGCCTGTACTCTGGAGCGGGATTGATTTGGAGGTGGAGGGTCCGTCATGGTCTGGGGCAGTGTGTCACAGCATCATCGGACTGAGCTTGATGTCATTGCAGGCAATCTCAATGCTGTGCGTTACAGGGAAGACATCCTCCTCTCTCATGTGGTACCCTTCCTGCAGGCTCATCCTGACATGACCCTCCAGCATGACAATGCCACCAGCCATACAGCATGTTCTGTGCGTGATTTCCTGCAAGACAGGAATGTCAGTGTTCTGCCATGGCCAGCGAAGAGCCCGAAATCTCAGTCCCATTGAGCACATCTGGGACCTGTTGGATCGGAGGGTGAGGGCTAAGGCCATTCCCCCCAGAAATGTCCAGGAACTTGCAGGTGCCTTGGTGGAAGAGTGGGGTAACATCTCACATCAAGAACTGGCAAATCTGGTGCAGTCCATGAGGAGGAGATACACTGCAGTTCTTGATGCAGCTGGTGGCCACACCAGATACTGACTGTTACTTTTGATTTTGACCCCCCCCCTTTGTTCAGGGACACATTATTCCATTTCTGTGAGTCACATGTCTGTGGAACTTGTTCAGTTTATGTCTCAGTTGTTGAATCTTGTTATGTTCATACAAATATTTACACATGTTAAGTTTGATGAAAATAAACGCAAATGACAGTGAGAGGACGTTTCTTTTTTTGCTGAGTTTAGTTCTCCCATTTGAAGAAGTCTTAATTATTTGGACAAATTAATTTAGTCAAAAGTTTAGTGTTGGGTCCAATATTCCATACCTGCAGTGATTACATCAAGCGTGTGATTCTACTAACTTGTTGAATTCATTTCCAGTTTGTCTTGGTTGTGTTTAGGATTATATTTTTCCTAATAGAAACTGAATGGTGAATAATGTCCTGTCATTTTGGAGTCACTTCACTTGTATTGTCAGTAAGAATAGAAGATTTTTCTGAACACTTCTACATTCATGTGGATGCTACCATGATTATGAATAATCAGGAATTAGTCGTGAATAATGAGGAATGAGAAATTTACAGAGGTACAAAGATCATACCCCCTCTGTCATTGGTAATGGTGAGATGTTAGCATGTTCTGTTGTATCCTCTGTTATTGGTAATGGTGAGAGGTTAGCATGTTTTGTTGTAGCCTCTGTTATTGGTAATGGTGAGAGGTTAGCATGTTTTGTTGTAGCCTCTGTATTGGTAATGGTGAGAGGTTAGCATGTTTTGTTGAAGCCTCTGTTATTGGTAATGGTGAGAGGTTAGCATGTTTTGTTGTAGCCTCTGTTATTGGTAATGGTGAGAGGTTAGCATGTTTTGTTGAAGCCTCTGTTATTGGTAATGGTGAGAGGTTAGCATGTTTTGTTGTAGCCTCTGTTATTGGTAATGGTGAGAGGTTAGCATGTTTTGTTGTAGCCTCTGTTATTGGTAATGGTGAGAGGTTAGCATGTTTTGTTGTATCCTCTGTAACTCTCTCACTCATTATTATTCATGATCTTTCTCGATCATGGCAGTCACAGGCTTGATGTAGTCATTGCAGTCAAAGAATATGGGACCAAATACTAATCATTTGATTAATTTAATACACTATGAGTTAATTGGTCAGAAAACATATGACTTCTTTAAATAGGGGGACTAGATACATAAAGTGCTTTCATTTTTCTAAATGGTGAAACAGATATGTATGAAAATATCCTCAAATAAAAGGTGACATTATATACTGTCACCTCATATGAAACATTTGATCTGAAATCCAAAATGTTGGAGTTTAGAGCGTCATTTAAAATGTTATCTTCACTGTCAAAATAGATATGGTGTGGACTGTATACTCAATACAATCTAAATCTGATACCTCACTGTTTGTCTTTTGACTGATACTGCTTTTAAACTGGTCTGGTCAGTCTACTCAAATATTTGTACTATACATGTTTCTATCTGCAGGCAATACTTTGATCATTTGTCATTTTTAATGATACATTAATTTACGAATAGATATGGAAGGTTTCATATGTTGAAAAATTATACTGCTACTATTTTCACCACCAAAGAATAGCAGTGTGATTTTAATATGATTTGACTCTTTGCAGGCTGTCAGGCTGTAAACTCAGAAAGACATCCTGTAAAGTGTTGGCCTCAGTTCTCAGTTCAAACCCCTCACACCTGAGAGAGCTGGACCTGAGTAACAATGACCTGAAGGATTCAGGAGTGAAGCTGCTCTCTGCTGTACTGGGGAATCCCCACTGTAAACTGGAGACTCTGAGGTCAGTATTATCAGATATGAAAGTACTTTATGCATGTAGTTCTCCCATTTGAAAAAGTCGTAATTATTCGGACATATTACTTATAGTGTATTAAAGTAGTCATAAGTTTAGCATGTTGTCCCATATTCCATGCCCGCTGTCACGTTTCTCTAAGACAGAACCCAGAAGCAGACCAGGACAAGGTGAGTAAAATGAAGGTGAGTATTTATTGGTAGTCTTGATGTGTAATTTGAGTGATCCAGGAGACGGAGCGGCAGCGGAGGTGAGTTGATGAGAGTAGATGGGTGGATTCAATGACGTCACTGTATCCACCGACGGCCAGGCAAGGGAGTTGAATGTTCCGGGAGGATGACTGTAGACAGAGTAAACGGGGGGGGGAGTAACCAGTAACAAGAACAAAACAACAAGACTAGCTCAGGAAACATGAGGCTGTTCGTTGCTAACGATCCAGCAGGGAATAGATGTCAGCTCAGGGCTTATGAAGAGGTGATGATCAGGACCAGGTGTGCAGAAGGTTGATGAGATGCAGGTGTAGGGTAATCACTAGATCTCCCGCCTAACTTCGTCGCCTGGCAACCAGATAGGTTTCTGAACGCACCCTTAGACTCCAAACAGAAAACAGTCAGCTCAGGCAGAAACAGACTCAGGAAGCGGGATTCCTGACACCTGCAGTGAGGCTTGTGATTCTACTAACTTGTTGAATTCATTTGCAGTTGGTCTTGGTTGTGTTTTGGATGATGTTTTTCCTAATAGATACTGAATAGTAAATAATGTCCTGTCATGTTGGAGTCACTTCACTTCTATTGTCAGTGACTTCTACATTCATGTGGATACTACCATGATTATGAATAACCATGAATGAATCGTGAATGATGATAAATGAGAAACGGAGGCACAAAGATCAAACCCCCTCTGTTATTGGTAATGGTGAGAGGTTAGCATGTTTTGTTGTAGCCTCTGTTATTGGTAATGGTGAGAGGTTAGCATGTTTTGTTGTAGCCTCTGTTATTGGTAATGGTGAGAGGTTAGCATGTTTTGTTGTATCCTCTGTTATTGGTAATGGTGAGAGGTTAGCATGTTTTGTTGTAGTCTCTGTTATTGGTAATGGTGAGAGGTTAGCATGTTTTGTTGTAGCCTCTGTTATTGGTAATGGTGAGAAGTTAGCATGTTTTGTTGTAGCCTCTGTTATTGGTAATGGAGAGAGGTTAGCATGTTTTGTTGTAGCCTCTGTTATTGGTAATGGTGAGAGGTTAGCATGTTTTGCTGTAGCCTCTGTTATTGGTAATGGTGAGAGGTTAGCATGTTTTGTTGTAGTCTATGTTATTGGTAATGGTGAGTGGTTAGCATGTTTTGTTGTAGCCTCTGTTATTGGTAATGGTGAGAGGTTAGCATGTTTTGTTGTAGCCTCTGTTATTGGTAATGGTGAGAGGTTAGCATGTTTTGTTGTAACCTCTGTTATTGGTAATGGTGAGAGGTTAGCATGTTTTGTTGTAGCCTCTGTTAATGGTAATGGTGAGAGGTTAGCATGTTTTGTTGTAGTCTCTGTTATTGGTAATGGTGAGAGGTTAGCATGTTTTGTTGTAGCCTATGTTATTGGTAATGGTGAGAGGTTAGCATGTTTTGTTGTAGCATCTGTTATTGGTAATGGTGAGAGGTTAGCATGTTTTGTTGTAGCCTCTGTTATTGGTAATGGTGAGAGGTTAGCATGTTTTGTTGTAGCCTCTGTTATTGGTAATGGTGAGAGGTTAGCATGTTTTGCTGTAGCCTCTGTTATTGGTAATGGTGAGAGGTTAGCTTGTTTTGTTGTAGCCTCTGTTATTGGTAATGGTGAGAGGTTAGCTTGTTTTGTTGTAGCCTCTGTTATTGGTAATGGTGAGAGGTTAGCATGTTTTGTTGTAGCCTCTGTTATTGGTAATGGTGAGAGGTTAGCTTGTTTTGTTGTAGCCTCTGTTATTGGTAATGGTGAGAGGTTAGCTTGTTTTGTTGTAGCCTCTGTTATTGGTAATGGTGAGAGGTTAGCATGTTTTGTTGTAGCCTCTGTTATTGGTAATGGTGAGAGGTTAGCATGTTTTGTTGTAGCCTCTGTTATTGGTAAGGGTGAGAGGTTAGCATGTTTTGTTGTATCCTCTGTTATTGGTAATGGTGAGAGGTTAGCATGTTTTGTTGTATCCTCTGTTATTGGTAATGGTGAGAGGTTAGCATGTTTTGTTGTAGCCTCTGTTATTGGTAATGGTGAGAGGTTAGCATGTTTTGTTGTAGCCTCTGTTATTGGTAATGGTGAGAGGTTAGCATGTTTTGTTGTATCCTCTGTTATTGGTAATGGTGAGAGGTTAGCAGGTTTTGTTGAAGCCTCTGTAACTTTCTCACTAATTATTGTTCATGATCTTTCTCAATCATGGCAGTCACAAGCTTGATGCAGTCAAAGAATATGGAACCAAATAGTAAACTTTTGACTAATTTAATACACTATGAGTGAATTGGTCAGGAAACATATGACTTCTTTAACCTCTCTAGGGCAGGTGGCACCAAATCGTCCCACCTACGTAACAGCCAGTGTAATCCTGTGGCGCGTTATTCAAAAACCTCAAAAATGCAAAAACTTCAATTTCTCAAACATATGACTATTTTACACCATTTTAAAGACAAGACTCTCGTTAATCTAACCACACTGTCCGATTTCAAAAAGGCTTTACAACGAAAGCAAAACATTAGATTATGTCAGCAGAGTACCCAGCCAGAAATAATCAGACACCCATTTTTCAAGCTAGCATATAATGTCACATAAACCCAAACCACAGCTAAATGCAGCACTAACCTTTGATGATCTTCATCAGATGACAAACCTAGGACATTATGTTATACAATGCATGCATGTTTTGTTCAATCAAGTTCATATTTATATCAAAAACCAGCTTTTTACATTAGCATGTGACTAGCATGTGACTAGCATTCCCACCGAACACTGCCGGTGAATTTACTAAATTACTCACGATAAACATTCACAAAAAGCATAACAATTCTTTTAAGAATTATAGATACAGAACTCCTCTATGCACTCGATATGTCAGATTATAAAATAGCTTTTTAGGTGAAAGCACATTTTGCAATATTCTGAGTAGATAGCCCAGCATCACAGGGCTAGCTATTTAGACACCCAGCAAGTTTAGCACTCACCAAAGTCAGATTTACTATAAGAAAAATGTTATTACCTTTGCTGTCTTCGTCAGAATGCACTCCCAGGACTTCTACTTCAATAACAAATGTTGGTTTGGTTCAAAATAATCCATCGTTATATCCAAACAGCGGCGTTTTGTTCGTGCGTTCAAGACACTATCCGAAAGGGTAAAGAAGGGTTACGAGCATGGCGCAATTCGTGACAAAAAAATTCTAAATGTTCCATTACCGTACTTCGAAGCATGTCAACCGCTGTTTAAAATCCATTTTTATGCCATTTTTCTCATAAAAAAGCGATAATATTCCGACCGGTAATCTGCGTTTAGGTAAACAGACGAAAGAAATTAAAGCATGGGGTCGACTCGGGCACGCGCCTAAGCCCATAGTACTCTGATCGGCCAATTGCCAAAAGCGATAATGTGTTTCAGCCAGAGGCTGCCTCGATATCGTTCAGCTTTTTCCCGGGCTGTGAGAGCCTATGGGAGCCGTAGGAAGTGTCACGTTACAGCAAAGATCCTCAGTCTTCAATAAAAAGAGCCAAGATGAAACACACCTTGTCAGACAGGCCACTTCCTGCATGAAATCTTCTCAGGTTTTTGCCTGCCATAGGAGTTCTGTTATACTCACAGACACCATTCAAACAGTTTTAGAAACTTTAGGGTGTTTTCTATCCAAAGCCAATAATTATATGCATATTCTAGTTACTGGGTAAGAGTAGTAACCAGATTAAATCGGGTATGTTTTTTATCCGGCCGTGTAAATACTGCCCCCTAGCCCTAACAGGTTAAATAGGGGGACTAGATAGATAAAGTGCTTTTATTATTCTAAATGGTGAAACAGATATGTATGAAAATATCCTCAAATAAAAATACATGTTTCTATCTGCATGCAAAACTTTGATCATTTGTAATTTATATTATGATACATTAATTTATGAATAGATATGGAAGGTTTCAGGACACTGATATATCTGAATATGTTGAAGAAATATACTGCCACTATTTTCACCACCAAAGAATATCAGTGTGATTTTAATATGATTTGACTCTTTGCAGGCTGTCAGGCTGTCTAGTCACAGAGGAAGGCTGTGCTTCTCTGGTCTCAGCTCTGAGGTCAAACCCCTCACACCTGAGAGAGCTGGACCTGAGCTACAATCACCCAGGAGACTCAGGAGTCAGACTGCTCTCTGCTGGACTGGAGGATCCACACTGCAGACTGGAGAAACTCAAGTATGTGGAGGGTTTATGTCAATGTTCATATCAGACATGTTTGACTTTTCAGGTTAGTTAAGACAAACATTCTGACCACCACTTGGACAAAGTTATATGCTGTGTGTGTGTGTGTGTGTGTGTGTGTGTGTGTCTCCAGTGTGTCCGTGTCCTGTGTGTCCGTGTCTTGTGTGTCCGTGTCTTGTGTGTCCGTGTCTTGTGTGTGTGTGTCCTGTGTGTGTGTGTCCTGTGTGTGTGTGTCCTGTGTGTGTGTGTTTCACAGTGAACACACACACACACACACACACACACACACTCACACAGGACACTCACACACTCACACAGGACACTCACACAGGACACTCACACACTCACACAGGACACTCACACAGGACACTCACACACTCACACAGGACACTCACACAGGACACTCACACAGGACACTCACACAGGACACACACAGGACACGGACACACTGGAGACACACACACACATTCACAGGACACACACACACATTCACAGGACACACACACACATTCACAGGACACACACACACATTCACAGGACACACACACACATTCACAGGACACACACACACACACACACACACACACTCACAGGACACACACACACACACTCACAGGACACACACACACACACTCACAGGACACACACACACACACTCACAGGACACACACACACACTCACAGGACACACACACACACTCACAGGACACACACACACACACTCACAGGACACACACACACACACTCACAGGACACACACACACACTCACAGGACACACACACACACACTCACAGGACACACACACACACACTCACAGGACACACACACACACACTCACAGGACACACACACACACACTCACAGGACACACACACACACACTCACAGGACACACACACACACACTCTCACAGGACACACTCACACACACACTCACAGGACACACTCACACACACACTCACAGGACACACACACACACACACTCACAGGACACACACACACACACACACTCACAGGACACACACACACACACACACTCACAGGACACACACACACACACACACTCACAGGACACACACACACACACACACACTCACAGGACACACACACACACACACACTCACAGGACACACACACAGGACACACACTCACAGGACACACACACACACACACTCACAGGACACACACACACACACACTCACAGGACACACACACACACACACTCACAGGACACACACACACACACACTCACAGGACACACACACACACACACACTCACAGGACACACACACACACACACACTCACAGGACACACACACACACTCACAGGACACACACACTCACAGGACACACACACACACACACACTCACAGGACACACACACACACACACACTCACAGGACACACACACACACTCACAGGACACACACACACACTCACAGGACACACACACACACTCACAGGACACACACACACACTCACAGGACACACACACACACTCACAGGACACACACACACACTCACAGGACACACACACACACTCACAGGACACACACACACACTCACAGGACACACACACACACTCACAGGACACACACACACACTCACAGGACACACACACACACTCACAGGACACACACACACACTCACAGGACACACACACACACTCACAGGACACACACACACACTCACACACTCACAGGACACACACTCACAGGACACACACACACTCACAGGACACACACACACACTCACAGGACACACACACACACTCACAGGACACACACACACACTCACAGGACACACACACACACTCACAGGACACACACACACACTCACAGGACACACACACACACTCACAGGACACACACACACACTCACAGGACACACACACACACTCACAGGACACACACACACACTCACACACTCACAGGACACACACACACACTCACACACTCACAGGACACACACACACACACACACACTCACAGGACACACACTCACAGGACACACACACACACACACACACTCACTCACAGGACACACACACACACAGGACACACACACACACACACTCACAGGACACACACACACACAGGACACACACACACACACACTCACAGGACACACACACACACACACTCACAGGACACACACACACACACACTCACAGGACACACACACACACACACACTCACAGGACACACACACACACACACACTCACAGGACACACACACACACACACTCACAGGACACACACACACACACACTCACAGGACACACACACACACACACACTCACAGGACACACACACACACACACACTCACAGGACACACACACACACACTCACAGGACACACACACACACTCACAGGACACACACACTCACAGGACACACACACACACACACACACACACACTCACAGGACACACACACACACACTCACAGGACACACACACACACACTCACAGGACACACACGCACACTCACAGGACACACACGCACACTCACAGGACACACACGCACACTCACAGGACACACACGCACACTCACAGGACACACACGCACACTCACAGGACACACACGCACACTCACAGGACACACACGCACACTCACAGGACACACACGCACACTCACAGGACACACACGCACACTCACAGGACACACACGCACACTCACAGGACACACACGCACACTCACAGGACACACACGCACACTCACAGGACACACACGCACACTCACAGGACACACACGCACACTCACAGGACACACACGCACACTCACAGGACACACACAGGACACACACACACACACACAGGACACACACACAGGACACACACACACACACACACAGGACACACACACACACACACACAGGACACACACACACACACACACAGGACACACACACACACAGGACACACACACACACACACACACAGGACACACACACACACACACACAGGACACACACACACACACACACAGGACACACACACACACACACACAGGACACTCACTCACACACACAGGACACTCACTCACACACACAGGACACTCACACACACAGGACACACACACACACAGGACACACACAGGACACTCACAGGACACTCACAGGACACACACAGGACACTCACAGGACACACACACAGGACACTCACAGGACACACACACACACTCACAGGACACACACACACACTCACAGGACACACACACACACTCACAGGACACACACACACACTCACAGGACACACACACACACTCACAGGACACACACACACACTCACAGGACACACACACACACAGGACACACACACAGGACACTCACAGGACACACACACAGGACACTCACAGGACACACACACAGGACACTCACAGGACACACACACAGGACACTCACAGGACACACTCACAGGACACTCACAGGACACACACACAGGACACTCACAGGACACACACACAGGACACTCACAGGACACACACACAGGACACTCACAGGACACACACACACACTCACAGGACACACACACACACTCACAGGACACACACACACACTCACAGGACACACACACACACTCACAGGACACACACACACACACACACAGGACACACACACACACACACACAGGACACACACACACACACACAGGACACACACACACACACACACAGGACACACACACACACACACACAGGACACACACACACACACACAGGACACACACACACACACACAGGACACACACACACACACACAGGACACACACACACACACACAGGACACACACACACACACACAGGACACACACACACACACACAGGACACACACACACACACACACACACACAGGACACACACACACACTCACAGGACACACACACACACTCACAGGACACACACACACACTCACAGGACACACACACACACTCACAGGACACACACACACACTCACAGGACACACACACACACTCACAGGACACACACACACACACACAGGACACACACACAGGACACACACACAGGACACACACACACACACACAGGACACACACACACACACACACAGGACACACACACACACACACACACACACACACACACAGGACACACACACACAAAGGACACACACACACACACACACACACACACAGGACACACACACACACACACACAGGACACACACACACACAGGACACACACACACACAGGACACACACTCACAGGACACACACACACACTCACAGGACACACACACACACTCACAGGACACACACACACACACACACACAGGACACACACACACACACAGGACACACACACACACACAGGACACACACACACACACAGGACACACACACACACACACACAGGACACACACACACACACACAGGACACACACACACACACACACACAGGACACACACACACACACACAGGACACACACACACACACACAGGACACACACACACACACACACACAGGACACACACACACACACACAGGACACACACACACACACAGGACACACACACACACACACACAGGACACACACACACACACACACAGGACACACACACACACACAGGACACACACACACACACACACACAGGACACACACACACACACACACAGGACACACACACACACACAGGACACACACACACACACACACACAGGACACACACACACACACACACAGGACACACACACACACACAGGACACACACACACACAGGACAC
>NW_027675333.1:2475000-2515000 GCF_965601325.2 Salmo salar
TGTGTGTGTGTGTGTGTGTGTGTGTGTGTGTGTGTGTGTGTGTGTGTGTGTGTGTGTGTAATTAATGTGAATAAGTGTGTTTTATATTACCATACAGTATAACATATGATCATTCAACAAGTCTCAAGTTACCTTAACTTCTCCTTTTGATACCTAGAAACATCTACATTAAATGAATTAGTGAAAAGTGAGTTAACATTCTAATGTGAATGATGATGATTTCTAATATTGTGTCTGGTTTCATCCATCAGATGTCTGTGATCTCACACTGGACCCAAACACAGTAAACAGACTCCTCTCTCTGTCTGAGGAGAACAGAAAGGTGACATGGAGGAGAGAGGAGCAGCCGTATCCTGATCACCCAGAGAGATTTGAGGACTGTAGACAGGTGCTGTGTAGAGAGGGTCTGACTGGGCGCTGTTACTGGGAGGTAGAGTGGAGTGGGGGGGCTGTTATAGGAGTGACATATAAAGGAATCAGCAGGAGAGGAAGGGTTGAGGACTGTTGGCTTGGATGGAATGACAAGTCCTGGAGTCTGTTCTGCTCTGACAACAGATACATTGCCAGGCACAAAAATCATCTCACTACCATAGACGTCCCCTCCTCCAGCTGGTATAATAATAACTCCACTACCATAGACGTCCCCTCCTCCAGCTGGTATAATAATAACTCCACTACCATAGACGTCCCCTCCTCCAGCTGGTATAATAATAACTCCACTACCATAGACGTCCCCTCCTCCAGCTGGTATAATAATAACTCCACTACCATAGACGTCCCCTCCTCCAGCTGGTATAATAATAACTCCACTACCATAGACGTCCCCTCCTCCAGCTGGTATAATAATAACTCCACTACCATAGACGTCCCCTCCTCCAGCCCCCACAGAGTAGGAGTGTATCTGGACTGGTCAGCCGGCACTCTGTCCTTCTATAGAGCCTCCTCTGACACACTGACCCACCTGATCACATTCACCTCCACATTCCCTGAGCCCCTCTATCCAGGATTTGGGGTTTATTATATTGGCGACTCAGTGTCCCTGAAATAATAACTGGACACACACACACACACACACACACACACCACACACACACACACACACACACACACACACACACACACACACACACACACACACACACACACACTGGACACACACACACAAACACATTCTGGACACACACACACATACACAAACACATTCTGGACACACACACACACACACTGGACACACACACACACACACTGGACACACACACACACACACTGAACACACACACACACACTGGACACACACACACACTGGACACACACACACACTGGACACACACACACACTGAACACACACACACACACACTGAACACAAACACACACTGAACACAAACACACACTGAACACACACACACTGGACACACACACACTGGACACACACACACTGGACACACACACACACTGGACACACACACACACTGGACACACACACACACACTGGACACACACAAATACATTCTGGACACACACACACATACACAAACACATTCTGGACACACACACACTGGACACATACACACACACTGGACACACACAAACACACACTGAACACACACACACACTCAACACACACACACTGATCACAGACACTGGACACACATACACTCACTGGACACACACACACACACACACTGGACACACACACACACACACACTGGACACACACACACTGAACACACACGAACACACACACACACACACTCTGAACACACACACACACACACCTGGAAACACACACACTGAAACACACACACACACACACTCAATGGACACACACACATACTCACTGGACACACACACACACACACACACACACACACACACACACACACACACACACTGAAACACACACACACTGGACACAGACACACACACTAGGCACACACACACACGCTGGCCACCCACTCAAACTGGACAAACACCCATACACACACACACTCACTCAAACGGACATACAAACACACTGGAAACACACTGGACACACACACACACACACTGGACACACACACACACTGGACACACACACACACTGGACACACACAAACACACTGGACACACACACACACACACACACACACACACACACACACACACACACACACACACACACACACACACACACACACACTGGACCCACTAGATAAACACACACACTGGACACACACACTCACTGGACACACACTGACACACACACTGACACACACACGCTTGACACAAACACACTGGATACACACACACAAACACACTGGATACAGATACACACACACACACACACACACACACACACACACACACACACTGGATACACACACACACACACACACACTGGATACACACACACACACACACTCTGGACACACACACACACACTGACACACATAACACTGAAACACACACAATTGACAAACACACACTGGAAGATGACACGTGTTAAATCAGTTTCTGGACCACAGGTTCTAGAACAGCTTCTATCCCAGTTCTATCTGCCTGTTAAATCAGTTTCTGGACCACAGGTTCTAGAACAGCTTCTATCCCAGTTCTATCTGCCTGTTAAATCAGTTTCTGGACCACAGGTACTAGAACAGCTTCTATCCCAGTTCTATCTGCCTGTTAAATCAGTTTCTGGACCACAGGTTCTAGAACAGCTTCTATCCCAGTTCTATCTGCCTGTTAAATCAGTTTCTGGACCACAGGTTCTAGAACAGCTTCTATCCCAGTTCTATCTGCCTGTTAAATCAGTTTCTGGACCACAGGTTCTAGAACAGCTTCTATCCCAGTTCTACCTGCCTGTTAAATCAGTTTCTGGAGCACAGGTTCTAGAACAGCTTCTATCCCAGTTCTATCTGTCTGTTAAATCAGTTTCTGGACCACAGGTTCTAGAACAGCTTCTATCCCAGTTCTATCTGCCTGTTAAATCAGTTTCTGGACCACAGGTTCTAGAACAGCTTCTATCCCAGTTCTATCTGCCTGTTAAATCAGTTTCTGGACCACAGGTTCTAGAACAGCTTCTATCCCAGTTCTATCTGCCTGTTAAATCAGTTTCTGGACCACAGGTTCTAGAACAGCTTCTATCCCAGTTCTATCTGCCTGTTAAATCAGTTTCTGGACCACAGGTTCTAGAACAGCTTCTATCCCAGTTCTATCTGCCTGTTAAATCAGTTTCTGGACCACAGGTTCTAGAACAGCTTCTATCCCAGTTCTATCTGCCTGTTAAATCATCAACCTAGAAAAAAGAAACGCACACCTTTAAAGGCGAGGTGCTGGCTAGCGGAGTAGAACACTAGAAAATAAAGGATAAGTTCAAGGAGAGGGGGTACAACAATGATCAGATTAATACTGCCATTGAGAAAATTCAAAACAAAACGAGACATGACCTTTTTCAAGGTCAGTCTCGCAAAAAGACGCATTCTTGCGTTCTCACTACCCGCTACTCAAAGTGCTCTGAACAAATTAAAGGAATCGTTCACAAACATTGGCACATTCTGAAATATGATGATAGTCTCGTTAATGTGTTTTCTGACCTTCCCCTGGTCGTATTCTCGCGGGGAAGAAATCTCAGAGACCAATTGGTACACTCTGATTTACCACCCCAAGATATTCCTGAACAACGTCTATTTGCGCCCATACTGGATGGAAATTACAAGTGTAATGGCTGTGCTCAATGTAATGGCACTTATAAATGTAGATCCTTCAAACACCCCCAAACAGGGAAATCTATCCCAATTAAAGGTGTTATTACGTGTTCCACTAAGGCAGTTATTTATCTTATCCTTGTCCTTGTGGTAAAAATTATGTGGGTAAAACAAAGCGTGAATTAAAAGTACGTATCTCAGAGCATCGTAGCACCATTAGGTGCAAAAACTTAACTTACCCAGTTGCGGCCCACTTTTTGGAAGCAAACCATCCGATTTCGTCTCTGCGTTATATTGGTATTGAACATGTCACCCTCCCGAGGAGAGGGGGTGACCTTGATAATTTATTGTTGAAACGAGAGGCTGCCTGGATCTTTAATTTAAAGACCCTTGCTCCCTTCGGTCTCAACATAGACTTTGATCTGAAGCCATTCTTGTGATTATTGTGATTTTGCCATTGTAATTGTTTGTTAGATACATTTTAGACTACAAATGCTATGATCGTATGCTATCCATTTGTTTGTCTTTTTGTATGTTCTTTGTATGCCATTTTTTTTTAAATATTTGAGTTAACCAATGATATTAGGCCATACTTGGCCATGATTACAAACACCTGTGTGTCTCTTGACACTATATAAATGACTCATCTCGCAGTGTTTGATGATACCCTGATGAAGACGTTGGTGATTAAATTTTTGTATCTGAGCTCTTAGAGTGTGCGGCTTTCCTTTATTTTCTAGTGTTCTACTCCGCTAGCCAGCACCTCGCCTTTAAAGGTGTGCGTTTCTTTTTTCTAGAAGATACTCTACACCACCATTATTTAGGGAGGTCACATTGTAGATACACTACACCACCATTATTTAGGGAGGTCACATTGTAGATACACTACACCACCATTATTTAGGGAGGGTAACATTGTAGATACTCTACACCACCATTATTTAGGGAGGTCACATTGTAGATACTCTACACCACCATTATTTAGGGAGGGTAACATTGTAGATACTCTACACCACCATTATTTAGGGAGGTCACATTGTAGATACTCTACACCACCATTATTTAGGGAGGTCACATTGTAGATACTCTACACCACCATCTAGAATACAGTAGGACCTCTTTCCATTTGTCCTATTGAAACACACAGAAAACTATAGTATTTAGCCTAAAGCAGCATATGATTTTACAGTAGACTATAGATGTAGGCTACTGTATAGTCACATGGCTCAGTGTTAAAATGTTAGAGCAGCCCATTGGTCTGAACAAATCCTCTTAGTGAATGTCCCTTATTGAGAAAGAATTATCAAAATGTATGAGAATACTGTATTTTGAAATGCAAATACTATTGAGTCTGTAGACAAATTGAAATAGTGATTCGGACGTCAGTGGATCTGCGTGAGGGATGCATCAGATGAATTAAGGCATTTTGGAGGGGTTGAATGTTGCACCATTGATAAAGCAGATCAACTGAGCTAGGGTTAGAGTTAGGAAGAAAACTACAAAAAGACGCCATATTTGTAGTTCACAACTCTTAAGCCTGACTAACCGATGTCTTTATATAGCCTTGCTACTCTTATTTTCAAATGTATTTTTATTGTTGTTTTATTTCTTTACTTACCTACACACACACACACACACACACACACACACACACACACACACACACACACACACACACACACACACACACACACACACACACACACACACACATACCTTTTTTTTCGCACTATTGGTTAAAGCCTGTAAGGAAGCATTTCACTGTAAGGTCTGTTGCATTCGGCGCACGTGACAAATAAACTTTGATTTGATTTGAGACCTATTTATTAACATAAAGTCCACCACTGTAAGAGTCCTCAGTTGTAGTGAGAACATTGTGTCATATGTTTAAGGGGGGTTTCATGACTGTGATTCCAAAATGTTCCAGTGCTGAGGAACTGTGTGTCATTATTTTCCCAGTACGGGAAAATAAAAATGTATGAAATGTATGCATTCACTACTGTAAGTCGCTCTGGATAAGAGCGTCTGCTAAATGACTAAAATGTAAATGTAAAACTGTAATGGTTTGAATACACCTGGGCTTTCTGTGAAGAACTACAACTCCCTGTTTCACGTTGCATCGCGTCCAGCGACGGCAACCGGAAATGGCGCCGGAATTGTAGTTCTAACCCCTTTGTGGTTTAGTAGAAAGAGGAGGAAGGGAAGCGCTACTAAGGTACACAATAGTAAATGTTGGTAGACAGAAGGTGCTCTTTGGTAAAGGGGTGAGTAGGTCATCAAATAGAAAGGAGGACCAAGACACTCTTCATATAATTGATTAAAATGCCTTTATTAGTATGGCAGGTTCAATAGAAACAAGGTTTTTGTTTAGAATAATTATTTATTAAATGTGCTACTTTGACCCCACCATGGCCTCCAGTCTCCCCTCTCCTGCAAAGTGAATTTATCTGAAATGACAAGGCTTGATCTCTGAATGTGTTTCTCTGTAGGCTACATACTGAAACCTTAAAGCTACAATCCTTAGTTACTAATTCCATTATTGGACGGTTAAATTTTGCGGGTGCCAGGCAGAATCAGCTGCAGAAGTTATTCATTTATTTAAAGATGACAATGGTGATCTAGATATTCACATGACAATATTTACACAATAATCTACATTGATGATGGTGATCTAGATATTCACATGACAATATTTGCAAAATAATCTAAATTGACTTGCCTAGTTAAATAAAGGTTAAATAAAATATATTTACAAACTCCACAACTAACAGGTCAATAAAAAGACAATACTTTAGAGGAAGCAAACCTGTCTATTCCATTAGACTCTTGGGGTATATCAGGCTCAAGTCAGGTTCTCCTCACCATGACATCAATAGTAAATGACATGCAACAATGGCCTGTATCACATCTAACAATTAAACAGAAATGTGCTTCTTTCAACACCAAAAGAGCAATAAAACATACCATTATAAACAAAGGGCAGGAATACAATGACATCAATTAAAAAGCAATGGACATGTTAAAAACAACACACCATCAGCCTCATTCATCTGTTCCTCCATCAATATCACCATCGTTGTTGTAGTCATCACCCTCAGCCTCATTCATCTATTCCTCCATCAATATCACCATCGTTGTTGTAGTCATCACCATCAGCCTCATTAATCTGTTATTCATGGGAAGAAGAAGCCAGTGTTTTCCCTCTCTTGTTTCTCAGTAACTTAGTCACGTGGCCAAAGACAAAAGGGCCGTCTGAGAGTGACCAGTTTTTTGGTCCATCCTGTTCTTTCCCTATCTTTCAAGGGTACAGCTGTGTGGAGATATGAAGAGAACAGAGGCTAGCTTGAGCAGCAGCGACAATTCTATCAGCAGAAAGAAGTAAGAAAACTGGCATTATCACTTGTTTGTACGCTCTGCCCCCACCATGATCTCACACACCTGCTAAACTCCCATAGAGACAAAAGAGGTTGTATTTTCCTATAAAGGCTGAGACCCAACTCTTGTTTGTTGGGCTTTTGACTGTTGCACCTGTTGTGCGATTATTAACCAGCTCCCTTTCATGCAAATCTTATTTTATTTTAAATAGTTGTTTCGAGGAATCTACTGTCTCTATCTTCCTTTCTGGTTAGAATTTCCACGACAACTTCCTGTGAAGCAACGGAGAAAGAAAAGGAGAGATTAGTCTATATGGCTCCATCTCAAATGATACCCTTTGACACCCCATAGGTCACTACTATTTACCAGAGCCACATAGTACTATGTGTTTACTATATAGGGAATGCAGACCGGAAGCAGTGGTGCTCTCTTGTGGATGACTTATGTGGCTCTGTAAGTCATTTAGGAAATAGAATTTTAACTAAATATACATTTGAGATGAAGCCATATACAATGCAGGGATTTTTCTGCCACAGAAACCCTTGGGGGGGGCCGCCTAAAATAATTTTTGGGACGCTTAAGTCCAAACTGTAATTTTATTTATAATAAAGTATGTAAAAAAGACAATAGACCTACAAGCATGTATGTTTTAATATTATAATATTTGTGAAATTCCAAAAATAATTAATTTAACAGTATTGATATTGTTTTTAAGTTTGAGCAAAATAACACAGCACTTGCCATGGCAAAATGCATAGAATTGCAGGAAATTAACTTTAAAACTGCAAAAATGCATCTTGGCTCCATGCAAATGTGCATGGAAATTGTCTTAAAAATGGCGATAAAAAAAAAACACAAAGATGGCAGCCTTTATAAATTCAGCTGTGCCGACTGCACCAATTGCCGCGCCCTACCACGCCCCCTGTCACACCCACCACCCTAAGCCCCGTTTTAATCCAGAAAAAAACCCTGCAATGTTCAATCACAGTGAAGTTTCTGCACTTCTTGTGAGGTCACAGCCAAGTTTTTGCACTTCCTGCGAGGTCACAGAGGCAGATGAGCACTTCCTGTGAGGTTACAGTGCTTTCAGTGAGAGCCCTCAGTCATTAGAAGCTCTGGTTTGAATTGTAAACAGGGTACACATTGAGGACTGCGACGGCCCCCTACCAAGTCCAGCAAACAATAAATAAAACGTGCCTTTGTGCCCCACGGGTGAGTAGGGTGGGGGGATGTGACGGTGTATGGATGACGAGGAAATATACCATCCCCTAACACTGGAATTACACACACATCAACAGACAGCAACGTTTCTCTCCACACGCTTCCCTCTTGCTCACCTGGGATCTGTCCTGCTCTACTCACAAACCACAAGTAATCCAGCGTCATGTACAAAGAAAAGATTACTAGATGAAAAAAAACATTAGATGATTAGTTGGAGGTTCTCTTCCTCCTCCTCCTCCTCCTCTTGGTTCTCCATGTAGCCTCCACAGGCAGGCAGAGCTCTCCAGTGGGTCTGCCAGGCCCTACCACGACACGCAGCTGTGACCCCAGTTCATAAGGGAGCCAGTGGGTCTGCCAGGCCCTACCACGACACGCAGCGGTGACCCCAGTTCATAAGGGAGCCAGTGGTTCTGCCAGGCCCTACCACGACACGCAGCGGCGACCCCAGTTCACAAGGGAGCCAGTGGGTCTGCCAGGCCCTACCACGACACGCAGCGGTGACCCCAGTTCATAAGGGAGCGAGTGGGTCTGCCAGGCCCTACCACGACACGCAGCGGTGACCCCAGTTCACAAGGGAGCCAGTGGGTCACTGGAAGTGCTCAGCAAAGTCTGGCGAGTTGGAGAGGGTGCCGATGAGGCTGTATTTTGGGGGAGGTAGTGGGGTCACGAGTCCCTCCGGGGTTCGCACGGCACACCAGAACTGAGAGAAGAAGAAACGGTCCACCGATAAATAAGACGGGCAGTAGCTAGATCATTCACATCCCTGTCTTCCTGACTGTATTATACTAATTCTGTTTCTACTGAGTTACTAGATCACCTCTCTGTCTTCCTGACTGTATTATACTAATTATTTTCCTACTGAGTAACTAGATCACCTCTCTGTCTTCCTGACTGTATTATACTAATTCTGTTTCTACTGAGTAACTAGATCACATCCCTGTCTTCCTGACTGTATTATACTAATTCTGTTTCTACTGAGTGTACAAAAATTAACAATACCTTCCTAATATTGAGTTACCCCCCCCCCCCTTTTGCACTCAGAACAGTCTCAATTCGTTGGGGCATTGGACACTACAAGGTGTCGAAAGCGTTCCATAGGGATGCTGCGCCCATGTTGACTCCAATGCTTCCCCACAGTTGTGGCAAGTTGACTGGATGTCCTTTGGGTGGTGGACCACTCTTGATGCACACGGGGAAACTGTTGAGTGTGAAAAAACCCAGCAGCGTTGCAGTTCTTGACACAAACCAGTGCGCCTGGCACCTATTACCATACCCCCGTTCAAAGGAACTTAAATACACTATATATACAAAAGTATGTGAACACCCCTTCAAATTTGTGGATTCAGCAATTTCAGACACCTGTTGCTGACAGGTCTATAAAATTGAGCACGCAGCCATGCAATCTCCATAGACAAACATTGTCAGTAGAAAGGCCTTACTGAAGAGCTCAGTGATTTTCAACGTGGCACCGTCATAGGATGCCACCTTTCCAACACGTCAGTTCATCACATTTCTGCCCTGTTAGAGCTGCCCCGGTCAACTGTAAGTGCTGTTATTGTGAAGTGGAAACGTCTAGGAGCAACAACGGCAGAGATCAATGTGGAAGAACTTGACTGGCCTGCAAACCTCAACCCACCTCAACCCCATCGAACACCTTCGGGATGAATCGGAACGCCGACTGCGAGCCAGGACCTAATCGCCCCAACATCAGTGACTCGACCTCACTAATGCTCTTGTGGCTGAATGGAAGCAAGTCCCCCTGCAGGAATGTACCAACATCTAGCAGCAAAGTGGGGGACCAACTCCATGTCAATGCCCAAGATTTTGGAATGAGATGTTTGATGAGCACGTGTCCACATACTTTTGTAGTGTATTTTGATCTTGCCCATTCAC
The DNA here is from genome assembly GCF_965601325.2 of Salmo salar. Classification (NCBI taxonomy): domain Eukaryota; kingdom Metazoa; phylum Chordata; class Actinopteri; order Salmoniformes; family Salmonidae; genus Salmo; species Salmo salar. Next base: position 2,485,174 of record NW_027675333.1, read on the forward strand.
ACTCTGAATGACACACACACACACACAATCCATGTCTCAATTGTCTCAAGCATTTTTTTTATACCTGTCTCCTCCCCTTCTTCATCTACACTGATTGAAGTGGATTTATTAACAAGTGACATCAATAAGGGATCGTAGCTTTCACCTGGATTCACCTGGTCTGTCTAATGTCATGGAAAGACAAGGCGTTCTTAATGTTTTGTACATTCAGTGACGCTGTTATAATAACCAAACAGTTGGATAAAAACAAATATTGATGATGTAAACTGGTGTACAAAACATTAAGAACACCTTCCTAATATTGAGTTGCACCCCTTTTTGCCCTCAGAACGGCTTCAATTCGTCGGGGCATGGATAAGGTGTTCCATGGGGATGCTGGGGCCATGTTGACCCCAATGCTTCCCCACAGTTGTGTCAAGTTGGCTGGATGTCCTTTGGGTGGTGGAACAGTCTTGATACACACGGGGAAACTGTTGAGAGTGAAAAACCCAGCAGCGTTGCAGTTCTTGACACTCAAACCAATCTTTTGTGTTGCCCAATTACCCTCTGAATGGCACACATACACAATCCATTGTCTCAATTGTCTCAAGGCTTTAAAAAAAATCCTTCTTTAACCCGTCTCTTCTCCTTCATCTACACTGATTGAAGTGGATTTAACCAGGTAGGCAAGTTCAGAACAAGTTCTCATTTACAATTGCGACCTGGCCAAGATAAAGCAAAGCAGTTCGACAACATACAACAACACAGAGTTACACATGGAGTAAAACAAACATACAGTCAATAATACAGTAGAAAAATAAGTCTATATACAATGTGAGCAAATGAGGTGAGATAAGGGAGGTAAAGGCAAAAAAGGCCATGGTGGCAAAGTAAATACAATATAGCAAGTAAAACTCTGGAATGGTAGATATGTAGTAGAAGAAAGTGCAAAGTAGACAGAAATAATGGGGTGCAAAGGAGCAAAATAAATTAATAAATAAATAAATACAGTAGGGGAACAAGTAGTTGTTTGGGCTAAATTATAGATGGGCTATGTACAGTTGCAGTGATCTGTGAGCTGCTCTGACAGCTGGTGCTTAAAGCTAGTGAGGGAGATATGTGTTTCCAGTTTCAGAGATTTTTGTAGTTCGTTCCAGTCATTGGCAGCAGAGAACTGGAAGGAGAGACGGCCAAAGGAGGAAATGGCTTTGTGGGTGACCAGAGAGATCCCTGACCTTATCTTCTCTCAAGAAGATGTCTGGTAGGCCCATTTAAATACCTTTTTTGGACATTTCAAGATAGCAGATGTTTGAGTTGGGTCTATTAACACAGCTGTGAGTTGTTATTTTTTTCATTTGTTCATTTTTGACAAAATGAGCACTCCTGGAAGTGACAGATTTTGACTCATATTGAGTGATAAGACTGAGCTATTTAAAAACACTTTTTCAACATTTCAAGATAGCAGTTAGTTCAGTTTGATCTTACTAAAGACGGCTGTATATTCTTTTTTTGGACCCAAAAATATTCTATGTTCAGGGCTGGGCGATATGGACCAAAAGTCATATCCTGATATATTTAGGCTGAATATCGATATAAGATATATATCCTGATATTTTTTCTGCAAAGTGAGAGCAAATGTTCAAAGTCAAAGTCAAAGCCAGATATGACATGTCTCAAGTAGTTTTATTGAAAGCGGCTATTTCAGTGAACAGTTGAAAAATCAAATGAATAAATAATAAACAGGGCTCTTCACCTGGTTCAGATTAAATGCTCAGCTGTTCAAATAACAACAACATGTAAACATAAACACTGTAGAACAACAGGACGACCTTTTTGAAATCAAAGCTCCATAAGGTGCACATTTAAATAAATACAAATATCTTAAACAAAAATAGCCTATAAAATAAAATAGGCCTGTCTTTTTCTGAAATAAATATTATATATATTTATGAGAAAAGTCAACTTTTTTTTTAGTTTGACAACTTTAAATGGCTTATTAAAATCAAATTACAGATTTCTTCTCCTTTCTAACAAATCCACAGATGCAAATAACGAACATTACAAAATAATAAACTATGACAAACCCTAGTAAGGGCAGCAATTATATATAAATAAAGAACAAAATAAAGTGCTCAGTTTGAGAAAATGTTTTTTAAACATCAGCCTGAGATTACCATTTGCTTTTTGTTAACTCAATTTCTTATCTGAACAGCCTCAACCAGTTGCACAAGAAACAGACTATCAACTCAATAAACATTTTCCCCCTCTTTTTTTACTTTGATAAACAGTAATGCTGTCTTGAGGTAGACATTAGAAGACAAGCGTGTCCTCCTTCGTTTAAAGATTTTGTGCGAGAAACACCAGCCTGTCAACGGCATCCGGCTTCAGAGATGCTCTGTGGCAGGTCACGATATTGCCACTGCAGCTGAAAACCCTTTCGGAGGGTGAACTGGTAGCTGGTACCAAGAGATACTTTTTTGCCAGGTGGCTCAGAGCTGGAAAGACAACTTCATGATCCTTCCACCACTTGAGGGGATCAGTGTCACTCTCCACACTTGCTGACTGCAAGTAACTTGACAGTTCATTTTCAATAGCCTCCCTCTTGGTTGGTGGCGCAGTGGTGGTGGCTGTGCGCTGCTTGAAGAAGCTTGCCAGTGTCTTAGCTTTTGGTGCCACTGCTGCTTCTCCATCTGCAGGCTCAGGCACAGTTGGCACACGTAGGTAAGGCGGTTGACAGCTGCTCTGATCAGCCAGTAGCGTCTCCACCTCCAAGACAGCTCTGTGCTTCAATGCATCAACTTTTTCACTTGGGATATAGGTGGCCCTGAAGCGTGGATCCACAAATGAAGCCATCTCCAATAGGTCAGTAGTGGCTGGGTCAGAATACTTGCGGTTGAGGTACTCAACAATGCTGGTCTTGATCGATTTGCAAAGTTCGCTATCACCCTCTTCACATGCCAGGAGACTGTCGTTAAAAAGGTGCAGCACAGGTTTTACATATGATAGAGTGACGTACTCCTCACCTGACAAAGCATCGGTAAAGTCCTGGAGAGGTTTCAGGACCTTTTGGACTGCTTCTAGGACCTCTAAGTCCTGCCAGGTAGGGACAAGGTGCCTGGTCTTTTTGTCATTAGACAGGACTTTGGCCAGTGCTCCTTCCTGCTCCAGGACTCTCTCTATCATCTGCTGCCTTGATCCCCAGCGTGTGGCAGACTCGGTTATGAGTTGGTGACTTGGCAGACCCAGCTGAATCTGGACTTCAGCAAGATGTCTCCTTTTCTTCCAGCTGTACCAAAAACAGCTTACAATTCTCTTGCACAGAGAAATGGCCCGGGTGACGCGCTTGTCATTCATGCCATGTCCTGTCAGAATCATAAAAAAAAACTATTAAACAAATGTGCTTATGCGAGAAATTTGACTCTGTTTTCACTTTAACACACTCATACAACTAAGTGCTTTCCAAAATCAAGCTTTAGAAATATTCTACATGAATATTTTCTTGTTTCATAGTTAATTTTTTTTAATCAACGCCAGTCCTAATCATAAATATCAAATATTATATTCATTTATTTTGTGAATTTGAATCCTGTAAGTGATTTGTATGTATTATTATTTTTGTATAATTTATAAATGATGACTATACTGTATGTACATTTACTGATGTTTCGTTCTTGTTGTTGTTCTTAGTATTTAATGCTACTTCATATTTCTACTCCACTAAAAACTCCACAATGTTTAGGCCTACCTACGTGTCAACATTAGTTTCTAGTTACTTTGCAGTTGGCTCTTCAATCCAGAGAAAAAACTATAGTCTATCATAATAACTAAATATGTTACCTTGATGATATCAACAGGCTAACCAGCATTTTAAAGTCATAATTACCTCACCTTTACCAGCTGTAACATTAAAGTGGTAAACACATCAATGCATCACTAATTCTTATCCAATAACTTAATAAATATGGTTCTGAAATCTACCATCCTGTATTGTAAGGGATTTTACTTTTAGCACTTTATGTTTTGTGTTTTATTAATCAATTTTTGGCCAAGACAGCAGCATAAAACAAAACAAGTTGCAGACAGACACAAAGGAAAATAATGAAAAACTAATATTTGAATATGTTTTTTTCTTTAAAGTAAAATATGTGAATAGTCCTTAATAAAACACTGCACTCCCCAATAGCCAAGTGTAGTCTGACCGAAGCACTGCATCCTCATCGTTCAGCTCCACCGCTCTGACCACGTCGCTCCCGTTGGCGGTTGTTATAGCAACCGGATGCTTTTCTTGGAGTTTCCCAGCTTGCGTCCTGCGAGGCCTCAGCTATATGCTCACCGGTGTGATCCTGGGGGGAAATAACTTGTTTTGGAGACACGACGCTGTTTTCATCTCCCCCAGTCGTTGAATGAAGTGAACATGTCACGCTTCATGTAAAGGCTCACATTGTCCTGCTCGACCACATATCGCTGGTCAACGCCAAAATGGGTCCCGTTAGCGAGCCGGTCAGCAAGGCTCTGCCTGACTTCAGTGGACATTTGTGGCAGTGCTTCTCGTGTAAAGTAGTTCGGAAGCTCATATCTCTGGTCCATAGTTTTCAGTAGCTTTTTGAATCCGACTTGTTCCACAGTTGCAACAGGGACCATATCTTTAGCAATGTGATAGGACACCGCTGTAGTTATAGTACACCACTTGCCAATTTTCTTTTCATAAAGGCTCACTGCGGGAAAATGAAGTTTGCAGTGAGCTTTGTTTCGGAGCTTTTTCGGGTTGTCGACGGCTTGCGGCTGGGGCTTCTGCAGTGCGCAGTTTCACACACTCTTCGTATTGCAGTTTGTGCCACTGTTTTAGGTGGTGAAAAAGATTTGTAGTGCTTCCACCCCTGGCTGTAACTTTTTTTTATGGCACTGCCTACATATAACGTGATTTTGTTGCTCATCTGATACTTTGAATCCGAACCATCTCCAAATTACTGAGCCAATGCTTTTTCTTTTACTAACCAATTCCTCGTCAAAACGCTCCGCAGACGCTGTTGCTTCCTCCATGTTTGTTGAAGTGTCTGTTCCTGCCCCTCCGCCCTCTGTGCATGAAAGAGGAGGCGCGGGGAGCAGCGCAGAGAGCTCCGGGTCTGCAGCTTGCTTGGAGCAAGGATCAAAGCGAACATTTCAACTATATCGATATATGCGAAATGGTCTAATTTCATATCACATTTAAAATATATATCGATATATTTTTTATATCGATATATCGCCCAGCCCTAGTCAGGCTGATAAGAACAATTCTTATTTTGTATAACGGGTCACTTAGGATGGCAGTAGCATTGTTGACGAAATGCAGGCATCGCAGCAGAATTAGGAAGCGGTCTTGGGAAAAGAGGGTGGCAAAGAAGGGAGTTGCAAACATAGGATCTGTGCTCCAGTATTCTCTTAGGGAGTTCTTCTTTACTATCCCCATGAGGAGGACTGTCACCAGGAAGGTATACATTTCACTAATTGTGGTTGTCACCCATTTAGCGAGTTTCCCCCCTCACTCCTGGCTCTCTCTTCTCCTGTAGCTCCAAGGCATAGCGATTGGTCTCCTGTACTATGGTTTCCCACCAGCTCCTCTGTCAGAAACAACTTGAAGCACTCTGCCTCAGATGGAAATGGACTCCAGACTGGGACTCATCAAAACAAACAGCAGGGCCAGGAGGGGTGAAATGACTGGTGGCCTTCCAGCTACCACAGAACTCCTGTACTTCATCCACTGTCGGTCTCCCTCCATCACCACCAGCATCTTCAAAGGGACCTGGTACTTGGTCAGTGGACAAGGGAACCTCAGATTCAGGGTTCTCAATGGCTACAAGGTTGGGGGGGGGGGGGGGGGGGGGGGCAGCTCCTCACTGTCAGAATCTGATTCCTGACTTTCATACTCAGACTCATTGTCAGAATTAAAAAAAAAAAACTCCAGAATTTCCACATTTGTGAGTTGTCTCCTTTTGAAAGACATTGCTAATGCTACAGCTTAGCTCACTAGCTACATACATAAACAACAACACTGAATGGCTCAGAGTGAGAGGGGACGTGATTGACTGCCGGCATGCGTCACTTGTATCAATAAATCACCATCAGAAAATGTTTTGTGAGGTAATTATTTGTGTATTTACTGTTTTATTCACATGTTTTCAATTCTGGGTGACAAATCATGCATTCCGATTCTTGCATAGATTGTAATGGGCACATATTATGTGTGTAAAATACTTATTTGAAGGTTATACTGATTATGATGAGCTAAGCTAATTCCAGCTATGTGTATGGAGCCATGTTTGTTGACATACAATGCATTCTGGGTTTCACGTAATCATCCGTTTGACCAAAGATGTTATAACAAAATGAGGTGAGTAAGAGTTCACTCATTTTTTGAGGACTTCCGGAAATGAATGGTGGGATGCAAGCATCTGCCTCTAACCCTAGGAAGCTCTTTGCTACCTTCTCCTCCTTCCTGAATCCTCCTCCCCCTCCCCCCCCCTCCTCCCTCTCTGCGGATGACTTCGTCAACCATTTTGAAAAGAAGGTTGACGATATCCGATCCTCGTTTGCTAAGTCAAACGACACCGCTGGTCCTGCTCACACTGCCCTACCCTGTGCTTTGACCTCTTTCTCCCCTCTCTCCAGATGAAATCTCGCGTCTTGTGACGGCCGGCCGCCCAACAACCTGCCCACTTGACCCTATCCCCTCCTCTCTTCTCCAGACCATTTCCGGAGACCTTCTCCCCTTCCTCACCTCGCTCATCAACTCATCCTTGACCGCTGGCTACGTCCGTCTTCAAGAGAGCGAGAGTTGCACCCCTTCTGAAAAAACCTACACTCGATCCCTCCGATGTCAACAACTACAGACCAGTATCCCTTCTTTCTTTTCTCTCCAAAACTCTTGAACGTGCCGTCCTTGGCCAGCTCTCCTGCTATCTCTCTCAGAATGACCTTCTTGATCCTAATCAGTCAGGTTTCAAGACTGGGCATTCAACTGAGACTGTTCTTCTCTGTGTCACAGAGGCTCTCCGCACTGCTAAAGCTAACTCTCTCTCCTCTGCTCTCATCCTTCTAGACCTATCTGCTGCCTTTGATACTGTGAACCATCAGATCCTCCTCTCCACCCTCTCCGAGTTGGGCATCTCCGGCGCGGCCCACGCTTGGATTGCGTCCTACCTGACAGGTCGCTCCTACCAGGTGGCGTGGCGAGAATCTGTCTCCGCACCATGCGCTCTCACCACTGGTGTCCCCCAGGGCTCTGTTCTAGGCCCTCTCGTATTCTCGCTATACACCAAGTCACTTGGCTCTGTCATATCCTCACATGGTCTCTCCTATCATTGCTATGCAGACGACACACAATTAATCTTCTCCTTTCCCCCTTCTGATAACCAGGCGGCGAATCGCATCTCTGCATGTCTGTCAGACATATCAGTGTGGATGACGGATCACCAGCTCAAGCTGAACCTCGGCAAGACGGAGCTGCTCTTCCTCCCGGGGAAGGACTGCCCGTTCCATGATCTCACCATCACGGTTGACAACTCCCTTGTGTCCTCCTCCCAGAGTGCTAAGAACCTTGGCGTGATCCTGGACAACACCCTGTCGTTCTCCACTAACATCAAGGCGGTGACCCGATCCTGTAGGTTCATGCTCTACAACATTCGCAGAGTACGACCCTGCCTCACACAGGAAGCGGCGCAGGTCCTAATCCAGGCACTTGTCATCTCCCGTCTGGATTACTGCAACTCGCTGTTGGCTGGGCTCCCTGCCTGTGCCATTAAACCCCTACAACTCATCCAGAACGCCGCAGCCCGTCTGGTGTTCAACCTTCCCAAGTTCTCTCACGTCACCCCGCTCCTCCGCTCTCTCCACTGGCTTCCAGTTGAAGCTCGCATCCGCTACAAGACCATGGTGATTGCCTACGGAGCTGTGAAGGGAACGGCACCTCCATACCTTCAGGCTCTGATCAGGCCCTACACCCAAACAAGGGCACTGCGTTCATCCACCACTGGCCTGCTGGCCCCCCTACCTCTGAGGAAGCACAGTTCCCGCTCAGCCCAGTCAAAACTGTTCGCTGCTCTGGCACCCCAATGGTGGAACAAGCTCCCTCACGACGCCAGGACAGCGGAGTCAATCACCACCTTCCGGAGACACCTGAAACCCCACCTCTTTAAGGAATACCTAGGATAGGATAAAGTAATCCTTCTACCCCCCCCCCCCCCTTAAAAGATTTAGATGCACTATTGTAAAGTGGTTGTTCCACTGGATATCATAAGGTGAATGCACCATTTTGTAAGTCGCTCTGGATAAGAGCGTCTGCTAAATGACTTAAATGTAATGTAAATGTAATGTAATGGATGTGAACGACGGTAGATGACACACCCCTTCAACACTATAAACAGACCGAACTCATCTTGTCTTTTATTATCTTCGGTTTCTGTGAGGGGAAAAAATGCATGGCTGCGCGCTGAAACTAATCGTCGGATTACTGTCGATTTCTAGAAAGTGTTTTACCTAATTATTTCGATCATGGAGGGTGGGTGCCCCCTGGTGGCTGAACCTGAGATCAATGAGAGAACTTGTCAGAAAAACGACAGAGTCCCACCTATTTGTCATTGTACAAAGTAGAGAGTGGGGGAATTTTTTTTTAAAATGTATACAGAGGCACTGGAATTTGTCATAAATTTTTTTTAAATTAAAATTGTGAAAAAGGATTCAAATAAAGTTCCAACAGTACATGAGATGATCAGACTGAACCAACTGCTATCTTAAAATGTTTATTCAGTTAGGAAACAGAGGATGTATTACATAAAGTTATCACAGAATTAAAGTTATCACACAATTAAATAATAAATCCTCACTCACACAGAAAAAACATGGCTGCATTATTGTTCACAGTTTATTATCATAGTTTCTCACAGATCCTGGCTTCCACTGTTAGAATGGCTGAGCGAGAGGAGGTGGGGCTTTTTTCATAGCCTGAGAGAGAGAGAGAGAGACATTCAGTTTTACTAGAGGGGTTGGGTGCGCCCCCTGTTGGCTGAACCCGGGTGGGAGGTTCCCCCTTAGCAAGCAATGGACCCCAGCACACCACTGAAGCCATTAAGAACTATATTCAAAAACACACCTGGTAACCTGTTCAATCACCAGGCACACGGCTCAACATAGTTCAATGACAGAGACTGTGGACTTAGAATAATTTTGGGTAAAAAATAAAAATGGTGAAAATTAATAAAATAAAGTTTGCAGCTGTCGTTGATATGCTCAAAATTAACTAACTGCTATCTTGAAATGTAGAGAAAGTCTTTTAAAATAGGCATCCTATCATTTGAAAATTAGTCGAAAGGCTAAGTGAATCTCTTCCTGAGAAGAAGCTGACAGCCTTCAAACAGAGCAAAAAAAGTGGTCCCAAACAATATGTCAAAATGAATTAAAAAAATTATACAGCTGTCTTTAATAAGATCAAACTGAACTAACTGCTATCTTGAAATGTTGAAAAAGTGTTTTTAAATAGGCATCCTGTGGTTCGGGCTATGTATTTAGGTAGAGGGGTGTTTGGTTTATGTGGTTCGGGCTATGTATTTAGGTAGAGGGGTGTTTGTTTTATGTGGTTCGGGCTATGTATTTAGGTAGAGGGGTGTTTGGTTTATGTGGTCCGGGGTTTGTTAGTCTATGTTCTATGTTAGTGTATTTCTATGTTCTGTCTTGTCTATTGTAGTTCTATGTTTAGTTAATTGGGGTTGGACCTTCAATTGGAGGCAGCTGGTTATCGTTGCCTCTGATTGAAGGTCCTATAATTAGGAGGTTGTTTGTCATGGGGGTTTTGTGGCAGATTGTTGCTGTGTATAGCTTTGTGCCTTACTGGCCTGTTCTTTGTCGTCGTTTTGGTTTTCTTTCTTTGTCCTTTAATAAAAGAAGATGAGTGTACATTTTCCCGCTGCGTCTTGGTCTAACCTCTCTGGGCTAGGTGGCACCAAATCGTCCCACCTACGTAACAGCCAGTTGAATCCTGTGGTGCGATTTTCAAATGCCTTAGAAATGCTATTACTTCAATTTCTCAAACATATGACTATTTTACAGCTATTTAAAGACAAGACTCTCGTTAATCTAACCACACTGTCCGATTTCAAAAAGGCTTTACAACGAAAGCAAAACATTAGATTATGTCAGCAGAGTACCCAGCCAGAAATAATCAGACACCCATTTTTCAAGCTAGCATATAATGTCACAAAAACCCAGAAGACAGCTAAATGCAGCACTAACCTTTGATGATCTTCATCAGATGACAACCCTAGGACATTATGTTATACAATACATGCATGTTTTGTTCAATCAAGTTCATATTTATATCAAAAAACAGCTTTTTACATTAGCATGTGACGTTCAGAACTAGCATACCCCCCGCAAACTTCCGACGAATTCACTAACAATTTACTAAATTACTCACGATAAACGTTCACAAAAAGCATAACAATTATTTTAAGAATTATAGATACAGAACTCCTCTATGCACTCGATATGTCCGATTTTAAAATAGCTTTTCGGTGAAAGCACATTTTGCAATATTCTAAGTAGATAGCCCGGCATCACAGGGCTAGCTATTTAGACACCCAGCAAGTTTAGCCTTCACCAAAATCAGATTTACTATTACAAAAGTTTGATTACCTTTCCTGTTCTTCGTCAGAATGCACTCCCAGGACTTCTACTTCAATAACAAATGTTGGTTTGGTCCAAAATAATCCATAGTTATGTTCCAACAGCGGCGTTTTGTTTGTGCGTTCAGGACACTATCCGAATGGTAAATAAGGGTCACGCGCACGGCGCATTTCGTGACAAAAGATTTCTAAATATTTCATTACCGTACTTCGAAGCATGTCAACCGCTGTTTAAAATCAATTTTTATGCCATTTTTCTCATAAAAAAGCGATAATATTCCAACCGGGAATCTGCAATTAGGTAAACAGCCGAAAGAAAATACAGCATGGGGTCGACTCGGGCACGCGCCTAATTCCTTTGTCCTCTGATGGGCCACTTGGCAAAGGCGATTATTTGTTTCAGCCTGGGGCTGCCTCGATATCGTTCAGGTTTTTCCCAGGCTCTGAGAGCCTATTGGAGCCGTAGGAAGTGTCACGTTAGAGCAAAGATCCTGACTCTTCAGTAAACAGAGGCAAGAACAACAACACCTTGTCAGACAGGCCACTTCCTGCATGGAATCTTCTCAGGTTTTTGCCTGCCATAGGAGTTCTGTTATACTCACAGACACCATTCAAACAGTTTTAGAAACTTTAGGGTGTTTTCTATCCAAAGCCAATTATTATATGCATATTCTAGTTACTGGGCAGGAGTAGTAACCAGATTAAATCGGGTACGTTTTTTATCAGGCCGTGTAAATACTGCCCCCTAGCCCTAACAGGCTAAACCCTACGACACCTGTGACATTTACATTAGGGTGTATTGTTAGATGCTACTGCACTGTTGGAACCAGGAACACAAGCATTTCACTACACCCACAATAACATCTGCTAAATATGTGTATGTGACCAATAACATTTTTATTTGATTGTATTTTTGAAAGTGTTACATAATTCTCAATCCGCTTTGCGTCGTGCCTAAAAACAGCACTTAGCCGTGGTACTGTATATTAGCCATATACTGTCACCACTTCCACCGAAGTCATTTCCTCTCCTTGTTCGGCGGTCGGCGTCACCGGTCTTCTAGTCATCGTCGATCCAATTTTCATTTTCCATTTGTTTTGTCTTGTTTTCTTACACATCTGGTTTCCATTTCCATCATGAATTGTTGTGTATTTAACCCTCTGTTCCCCCCATGTCCTTGTGTGGAATTGTTTGTTTGTAAGTGCTTGTACTCTGTTACTGGTGCGCATCGGGTTTTGTACCCATGTAGGTTCGTTTTGTATTAAACTGCTCCGGCTATTACCTATCTCTGCTCTCCTGCGTCTGACTTCACTGCCACCAGGTCCGCAATCCTTACATATACCACACCTCCTCAGGCCTTATTGCTTATTAGAACACATAAGTGTATTATAAGGCATTAAAAAGGTCATTAAAATAATTATAATATGTACTTCATAGAAACTGTTACCCTTTATATTCTAATAACTCACATTTTAAGATTCATTATTTCATTTATTCCATGTTAAGTGCTGAAACCAAGGAACAAGACTATTTGTCTCCCTCTTGCTGTTGCATGCAGTTCCTCTCTCTCTTCCTCCCTCCCTCTAACCCCTCCCTCCCTCTAACCCCACCCCTCTGGCAGAACCAGGAAATCCCTCCCCCTCCCACAAACTCTCTTCTGAGGAAACGAAACTGATCTGAGTCTCTGTCTCGTCTGTCTGTGTGAGAGTGAACAACCGTCCAAATGGCTCAACAGGGAGTTCTGCTGGACCAGGACCAGTTCTGTTGTTCTGTCTGTCTGGATCTACTGAAGGAACCAGTCGCCATCCCCTGTGGACACAGTTACTGTAGGAGCTGTATTGAGGGCTGCTGGGATCAGGATGTTCTGAAAGGGGTCTATAGCTGTCCACAGTGCAGACAGACCTTCAGTCCAAGGCCTATTCTGACAAAAAGTAACCTATTGGCTGAGGTGGTGGAGAAACTGAAGAAGACAGGACTCCAGGCTGCTCCCCCTCCTGCTCTGTGCTATGCTGGACCTGGAGATGTGGCGTGTGATGTCTGCACTGGGACCAGAAAGCAGAAAGCCCTCATGTCCTGTCTGGTGTGTCTGGCCTCTTACTGTGAGACTCACCTCCAACCTCACTACGAATCTCCAGCTTTCAAGAAGCACAAGCTGGTCAAAGCCACCGCACAACTACAGGAGAAGATCTGCTCTCATCATGACAAACTGCTGGAGGTTTACTGTCGTACCGATCAGCAGTGTATCTGTTATCTGTGTACAATGGATGAACATAAAGGCCATGATACAGTGTCAGCTGCAGCAGAGAGGACTGAGAAACAGGTAAGACCAGAACAACTTGTTGGTGACTGTCTGATAAACAAAGAATTAAAGATACAGTAGGAACTAAGGCTGTTTGAATATGAGATCATTGAAATGAAATGAATCCTCAGCAGAACAAATATGAACACAAACCTTGAGTATATTGATATGTCAACCCAGATTCTCCAGATGTATCACCATTTTATAATGTCAAACACTATTATCATTCTGAATGCCCTTTTATGAGTCCAAAGTTCAGTCTCAACCTGTTGATACATGTAGTCCTACCATAAAAACTATAGTCATTCACATAGCAACAAATAAATATCATTTAGTAAATGGACCATCCATTTTTTTAGATCTTCCTCTCTATGGGCCCTATGTCACATTACTATACTATTGATCTACTGGACTAATAAAGCTTGATAGCTCATTGAAGAGTGATTCTCCACAGAGGCAGCTGGGGATGAGTCAGCAGAAGGTCCAGCAGAGATTCCAGGAGAGAGAGAAGGAGCTGAAGGAGCTCCAACAGGCTGTGGAGTCTTTCAAGGTGAGTATTGTTGACCAGAGGAGACACACCATTTCTCCCTCTCTCTCTCTCTCTTTCCCTCCTCTCTCTCTCTGTCCCTCCCTCTCTCTCTCTCTCTGTCCCTCCTCTCTTTCCCTCTGTCCCTCTCTCTGTGTCCCCCCTCTCTCTGTGTCCCTCTCTGTGTCCCCCCTCTCTCTGTGTCCCCCCTCTCTCTGTGTCCCCCGCTCTCTCTGTGTCCCCCGCTCTCTCTGTGTCCCCCGCTCTCTCTGTGTCCCCCGCTCTCTCTGTGTCCCTCCCTCTCTCTCTGTGTCCCTCCCTCTCTCTGTGTCCCTCCCTCTCTCTGTGTCCCTCTCTCTCTCTCTGTGTCCCTCCCTCTCTCTGTGTCCCTCCCTCTCTCTGTGTCCCTCCCTCTCTCTGTGTCCCTCCCTCTCTCTGTGTCCCTCCCTCTCTCTGTGTCCCTCTCTCTCTGTGTCCCTCCCTCTCTCTGTGTCCCTCTCTCTCTGTGTCCCTCTGTCCCTCTCTCTCTGCTCTCTCTCTCTCTCTCTGTCCCTCTCTCTCTCTCTCTGTCCCTCTCTCTCTCGCTCTCTCTCTCTGTCTCTCTCTCTGTCCCTCTGTCTCTCTCTCTGTCTCTGTCTCTCTCTCTGTCTCTCTCGGTGTCCCTCTCTCTGTGTCTCTGTCCGTGTCCCCCTCTCTCTGGGTCTCGGTGTCTCTCTCTCTGTTCCTCTGTCTCTCTCTCTCTCTCTGTCCCTCTCTGTCCCTCTGTCTCTCTCTGTGTCCCTCTCTCTCTCTCTCTCTGTCCCTCTCTGTCCCTCTGTCTCTCTCGTGTCCCTCTGTCTTCTCTCTCTCTGTCTTTCTCTGTCTCTATCTGTCTGTCTCTCTCCAGAGTTATCAGTCTCTCTCCAGTATCAGTGTATCTTCAGACTTACCCAGCATCGTTGTCCGTCCTCTTCAGTACTTTGGAGATGTGAGTAAGACTGTGTCTGAACTGAGAGAGAAACTAGAAGACTTCCTTAAAGGAGAATGGACCAAGATCTCCACTACAGGTGTGTTGAAAACAATCAGAACATCAACTTTAGACCATTGAAAGTTCCCTACTAGTCATATACATGTGGAATATGGTATGATGATAACATTCCCTCTCTCTGTCAATGTGTTTGTGTGTCTGTAGTGAATATAGTGGAGGTTGTTCTGCCTCCAGAGCCCAAGACCAGAGAACAGTTGTTACAATGTGAGTCTCTTTATTGTGAAGTAACTAACAGTCTCTTTTTACTGCCACTCCTAACAATCCCTCTAGAAATATATAGCAATAGTAGATCTAATCAAAGACTGGGTATCTATCTGACTCCTCATATTTCTCTGATTTGATCTCTGCTGTGCTCTAATCAAAGACAGGGTAGATACAGTATCTGACTTAACTTATTGTTCTGACTCCCCTCATTGGTCTCTGCTCTTCTCCCAGATTCCTGTCAGCTCACACTGGACCCAAACACAGCACACACACTCCTCTCTCTGTCTGAAGGGAACAGAAAGGTGACCTGTACAGACCAAGACCAACCATATCCTGACCATCCAGACAGATTCACCACCTGGTACCAGGTTCTGTGTAGAGAGGGTCTGTCTGGACGCTGTTACTGGGAGGTGGAGTGGAGTGGTGTTGTTATTACAGCAGTCTCATATAAAGACATCAGCAGAACAGAGAGAGGTAATGGATTTGGATACAATAACAAGTCCTGGAGTTTACAGCGCTATAGTGATGGTTATTATTTCAGACACAATAATGTTAAGACTAAAGTATCAGGCCCTCAGTCCTCCAGAGTAGGAGTGTACCTGGATCACAAGGCAGGTACTCTGTCCTTCTACAGTGTCTCTGACACAATGACCCTCCTCCACAGAGTCCAGACCACATTCACTCAGCCCCTCTATCCTGGGTTTTATCTCTATAATAGTACTGCTGAGCTGGTTAAACTGTAGTAGGGTCCACATAGATACTAGTCATGCTGGTGTAGTCTATAGCTGAGCTGGTTAAACTGTAGTAGGGTCCACATAGATACTAGTCATGCTGGTGTAGTCTATAGCTGAGCTGGTTAAACTGTAGTAGGGTCCACATAGATACTAGTCATGCCGGTGTAGTCTATAGCTGAGCTGGTTAAACTGTAGTAGGGTCCACATAGATACTAGTCATGCTGGTGTAGTCTATAGCTGAGCTGGTTAAACTGTAGTAGGGTCCACATAGATACTAGTCATGCTGGTGTAGTCTATAGCTGAGCTGGTTAAACTGTAGTAGGGTCCACATAGATACTAGTCATGCTGGTGTAGTCTATAGCTGAGCTGGTTAAACTGTAGTAGGGTCCACATAGATACTAGTCATGCTGGTGTAGTCTATAGCTGAGCTGGTTAAACTGTAGTAGGGTCCACATAGATACTAGTCATGCTGGTGTAGTCTATAGCTGAGCTGGTTAAACTGTAGTAGGGTCCACATAGATACTAGTCATGCTGGTGTAGTCTATAGCTGAGCTGGTTAAACTGTAGTAGGGTCCACATAGATACTAGTCATGCTGGTGTAGTCTACAGCTGAGCTGGTTAAACTGTAGTAGGGTCCACATAGATACTAGTCATGCTGGTGTAGTCTATAGCTGAGCTGGTTAAACTGTAGTAGGGTCCACATAGATACTAGTCATGCTGGTGTAGTCTATAGCTGAGCTGGTTAAACTGTAGTAGGGTCCACATAGATACTAGTCATGCTGGTGTAGTCTATAGCTGAGCTGGTTAAACTGTAGTAGGGTCCACATAGATACTAGTCATGCTGGTGTAGTCTACAGCTGAGCTGGTTAAACTGTAGTAGGGTCCACATAGATACTAGTCATGCTGGTGTAGTCTATAGCTGAGCTGGTTAAACTGTAGTAGGGTCCACATAGATACTAGTCATGCTGGTGTAGTCTATAGCTGAGCTGGTTAAACTGTAGTAGGGTCCACATAGATACTAGTCATGCTGGTGTAGTCTACAGCTGAGCTGGTTAAACTGTAGTAGGGTCCACATAGATACTAGTCATGCTGGTGTAGTCTATAGCTGAGCTGGTTAAACTGTAGTAGGGTCCACATAGATACTAGTCATGCTGGTGTAGTCTATAGCTGAGCTGGTTAAACTGTAGTAGGGTCCACATAGATACTAGTCATGCTGGTGTAGTCTATAGCTGAGCTGGTTAAACTGTAGTAGGGTCCACATAGATACTAGTCATGCTGGTGTAGTCTATAGCTGAGCTGGTTAAACTGTAGTAGGGTCCACATAGATACTAGTCATGCTGGTGTAGTCTATAGCTGAGCTGGTTAAACTGTAGTAGGGTCCACATAGATACTAGTCATGCTGGTGTAGTCTATAGCTGAGCTGGTTAAACTGTAGTAGGGTCCACATAGATACTAGTCATGCTGGTGTAGTCTATAGCTGAGCTGGTTAAACTGTAGTAGGGTCCACATAGATACTAGTCATGCTGGTGTAGTCTATAGCTGAGCTGGTTAAACTGTAGTAGGGTCCACATAGATACTAGTCATGCTGGTGTAGTCTATAGCTGAGCTGGTTAAACTGTAGTAGGGTCCACATAGATACTAGTCATGCTGGTGTAGTCTATAGCTGAGCTGGTTAAACTGTAGTAGGGTCCACATAGATACTAGTCATGCTGGTGTAGTCTATAGCTGAGCTGGTTAAACTGTAGTAGGGTCCACATAGATACTAGTCATGCTGGTGTAGTCTATAGCTGAGCTGGTTAAACTGTAGTAGGGTCCACATAGATACTAGTCATGCTGGTGTAGTCTATAGCTGAGCTGGTTAAACTGTAGTAGGGTCCACATAGATACTAGTCATGCTGGTGTAGTCTATAGCTGAGCTGGTTAAACTGTAGTAGGGTCCACATAGATACTAGTCATGCCGGTGTAGTCTATAGCTGAGCTGGTTAAACTGTAGTAGGGTCCACATAGATACTAGTCATGCCGGTGTAGTCTATAGCTGAGCTGGTTAAACTGTAGTAGGGTCCACATAGATACTAGTCATGCCGATGTAGTCTATAGCTGAGCTGGTTAAACTGTAGTAGGGTCCACATAGATACTAGTCATGCCGGTGTAGTCTATAGCTGAGCTGGTTAAACTGTAGTAGGGTCCACATAGATACTAGTCATGCTGGTGTAGTCTATAGCTGAGCTGGTTAAACTGTAGTAGGGTCCACATAGATACTAGTCATGCTGGTGTAGTCTATAGCTGAGCTGGTTAAACTGTAGTAGGGTCCACATAGATACTAGTCATGCTGGTGTAGTCTATAGCTGAGCTGGTTAAACTGTAGTAGGGTCCACATAGATACTAGTCATGCTGGTGTAGTCTATAGCTGAGCTGGTTAAACTGTAGTAGGGTCCACATAGATACTAGTCATGCTGGTGTAGTCTATAGCTGAGCTGGTTAAACTGTAGTAGGGTCCACATAGATACTAGTCATGCTGGTGTAGTCTATAGCTGAGCTGGTTAAACTGTAGTAGGGTCCACATAGATACTAGTCATGCTGGTGTAGTCTATAGCTGAGCTGGTTAAACTGTAGTAGGGTCCACATAGATACTAGTCATGCTGGTGTAGTCTATAGCTGAGCTGGTTAAACTGTAGTAGGGTCCACATAGATACTAGTCATGCTGGTGTAGTCTATAGCTGAGCTGGTTAAACTGTAGTAGGGTCCACATAGATACTAGTCATGCTGGTGTAGTCTATAGCTGAGCTGGTTAAACTGTAGTAGGGTCCACATAGATACTAGTCATGCTGGTGTAGTCTATAGCTGAGCTGGTTAAACTGTAGTAGGGTCCACATAGATACTAGTCATGCTGGTGTAGTCTATAGCTGAGCTGGTTAAACTGTAGTAGGGTCCACATAGATACTAGTCATGCTGGTGTAGTCTATAGCTGAGCTGGTTAAACTGTAGTAGGGTCCACATAGATACTAGTCATGCTGGTGTAGTCTATAGCTGAGCTGGTTAAACTGTAGTAGGGTCCACATAGATACTAGTCATGCTGGTGTAGTCTATAGCTGAGCTGGTTAAACTGTAGTAGGGTCCACATAGATACTAGTCATGCTGGTGTAGTCTATAGCTGAGCTGGTTAAACTGTAGTAGGGTCCACATAGATACTAGTCATGCTGGTGTAGTCTATAGCTGAGCTGGTTAAACTGTAGTAGGGTCCACATAGATACTAGTCATGCTGGTGTAGTCTATAGCTGAGCTGGTTAAACTGTAGTAGGGTCCACATAGATACTAGTCATGCTGGTGTAGTCTATAGCTGAGCTGGTTAAACTGTAGTAGGGTCCACATAGATACTAGTCATGCTGGTGTAGTCTATAGCTGAGCTGGTTAAACTGTAGTAGGGTCCACATAGATACTAGTCATGCTGGTGTAGTCTATAGCTGAGCTGGTTAAACTGTAGTAGGGTCCACATAGATACTAGTCATGCTGGTGTAGTCTATAGCTGAGCTGGTTAAACTGTAGTAGGGTCCACATAGATACTAGTCATGCTGGTGTAGTCTATAGCTGAGCTGGTTAAACTGTAGTAGGGTCCACATAGATACTAGTCATGCTGGTGTAGTCTATAGCTGAGCTGGTTAAACTGTAGTAGGGTCCACATAGATACTAGTCATGCTGGTGTAGTCTATAGCTGAGCTGGTTAAACTGTAGTAGGGTCCACATAGATACTAGTCATGCTGGTGTAGTCTATAGCTGAGCTGGTTAAACTGTAGTAGGGTCCACATAGATACTAGTCATGCGGGTGTAGTCTATAGCTGAGCTGGTTAAACTGTAGTAGGGTCCACATAGATACTAGTCATGCTGGTGTAGTCTATAGCTGAGCTGGTTAAACTGTAGTAGGGTCCACATAGATACTAGTCATGCTGGTGTAGTCTATAGCTGAGCTGGTTAAACTGTAGTAGGGTCCACATAGATACTAGTCATGCTGGTGTAGTCTATAGCTGAGCTGGTTAAACTGTAGTAGGGTCCACATAGATACTAGTCATGCTGGTGTAGTCTATAGCTGAGCTGGTTAAACTGTAGTAGGGTCCACATAGATACTAGTCATGCTGGTGTAGTCTATAGCTGAGCTGGTTAAACTGTAGTAGGGTCCACATAGATACTAGTCATGCTGGTGTAGTCTATAGCTGAGCTGGTTAAACTGTAGTAGGGTCCACATAGATACTAGTCATGCTGGTGTAGTCTATAGCTGAGCTGGTTAAACTGTAGTAGGGTCCACATAGATACTAGTCATGCTGGTGTAGTCTATAGCTGAGCTGGTTAAACTGTAGTAGGGTCCACATAGATACTAGTCATGCTGGTGTAGTCTATAGCTGAGCTGGTTAAACTGTAGTAGGGTCCACATAGATACTAGTCATGCTGGTGTAGTCTATAGCTGAGCTGGTTAAACTGTAGTAGGGTCCACATAGATACTAGTCATGCTGGTGTAGTCTATAGCTGAGCTGGTTAAACTGTAGTAGGGTCCACATAGATACTAGTCATGCTGGTGTAGTCTATAGCTGAGCTGGTTAAACTGTAGTAGGGTCCACATAGATACTAGTCATGCTGGTGTAGTCTATAGCTGAGCTGGTTAAACTGTAGTAGGGTCCACATAGATACTAGTCATGCTGGTGTAGTCTATAGCTGAGCTGGTTAAACTGTAGTAGGGTCCACATAGATACTAGTCATGCTGGTGTAGTCTATAGCTGAGCTGGTTAAACTGTAGTAGGGTCCACATAGATACTAGTCATGCTGGTGTAGTCTATAGCTGAGCTGGTTAAACTGTAGTAGGGTCCACATAGATACTAGTCATGCTGGTGTAGTCTATAGCTGAGCTGGTTAAACTGTAGTAGGGTCCACATAGATACTAGTCATGCTGGTGTAGTCTATAGCTGAGCTGGTTAAACTGTAGTAGGGTCCACATAGATACTAGTCATGCTGGTGTAGTCTATAGCTGAGCTGGTTAAACTGTAGTAGGGTCCACATAGATACTAGTCATGCCGGTGTAGTCTATAGCTGAGCTGGTTAAACTGTAGTAGGGTCCACATAGATACTAGTCATGCCGGTGTAGTCTATAGCTGAGCTGGTTAAACTGTAGTAGGGTCCACATAGATACTAGTCATGCCGGTGTAGTCTATAGCTGAGCTGGTTAAACTGTAGTAGGGTCCACATAGATACTAGTCATGCCGGTGTAGTCTATAGCTGAGCTGGTTAAACTGTAGTAGGGTCCACATAGATACTAGTCATGCCGGTGTAGTCTATAGCTGAGCTGGTTAAACTGTAGTAGGGTCCACATAGATACTAGTCATGCTGGTGTAGTCTATAGCTGAGCTGGTTAAACTGTAGTAGGGTCCACATAGATACTAGTCATGCTGGTGTAGTCTATAGCTGAGCTGGTTAAACTGTAGTAGGGTCCACATAGATACTAGTCATGCTGGTGTAGTCTATAGCTGAGCTGGTTAAACTGTAGTAGGGTCCACATAGATACTAGTCATGCGGGTGTAGTCTATAGCTGAGCTGGTTAAACTGTAGTAGGGTCCACATAGATACTAGTCATGCTGGTGTAGTCTATAGCTGAGCTGGTTAAACTGTAGTAGGGTCCACATAGATACTAGTCATGCTGGTGTAGTCTATAGCTGAGCTGGTTAAACTGTAGTAGGGTCCACATAGATACTAGTCATGCTGGTGTAGTCTATAGCTGAGCTGGTTAAACTGTAGTAGGGTCCACATAGATACTAGTCATGCGGGTGTAGTCTATAGCTGAGCTGGTTAAACTGTAGGAGGGTCCACATAGATACTAGTCATGCTGGTGTAGTCTATAGCTGAGCTGGTTAAACTGTAGTAGGGTCCACATAGATACTAGTCATGCTGGTGTAGTCTATAGCTGAGCTGGTTAAACTGTAGTAGGGTCCACATAGATACTAGTCATGCTGGTGTAGTCTATAGCTGAGCTGGTTAAACTGTAGTAGGGTCCACATAGATACTAGTCATGCTGGTGTAGTCTATAGCTGAGCTGGTTAAACTGTAGTAGGGTCCACATAGATACTAGTCATGCTGGTGTAGTCTATAGCTGAGCTGGTTAAACTGTAGTAGGGTCCACATAGATACTAGTCATGCTGGTGTAGTCTATAGCTGAGCTGGTTAAACTGTAGTAGGGTCCACATAGATACTAGTCATGCTGGTGTAGTCTATAGCTGAGCTGGTTAAACTGTAGTAGGGTCCACATAGATACTAGTCCTGCTGGTGTAGTCTATAGCTGAGCTGGTTAAACTGTAGTAGGGTCCACATAGATACTAGTCATGCTGGTGTAGTCTATAGCTGAGCTGGTTAAACTGTAGTAGGGTCCACATAGATACTAGTCACGCTGGTGTAGTCTATAGCTGAGCTGGTTAAACTGTAGACAGGGTCCACATAGATACTAGTCACGCTGGTGTAGTCTATAGCTGAGCTGGTTAAACTGTAGTAGGGTCCACATAGATACTAGTCCTGCTGGTGTAGTCTATAGCTGAGCTGGTTAAACTGTAGTAGGGTCCACATAGATACTAGTCACGCTGGTGTAGTCTATAGCTGAGCTGGTTAAACTGTAGACAGGGTCCACATAGATACTAGTCACGCTGGTGTAGTCTATAGCTGAGCTGGTTAAACTGTAGTAGGGTCCACATAGATACTAGTCCTGCTGGTGTAGTCTATAGCTGAGCTGGTTAAACTGTAGTAGGGTCCACATAGATACTAGTCATGCTGGTGTAGTCTATAGCTGAGCTGGTTAAACTGTAGTAGGGTCCACATAGATACTAGTCATGCTGGTGTAGTCTATAGCTGAGCTGGTTAAACTGTAGTAGGGTCCACATAGATACTAGTCATGCTGGTGTAGTCTATAGCTGAGCTGGTTAAACTGTAGTAGGGTCCACATAGATACTAGTCATGCTGGTGTAGTCTATAGCTGAGCTGGTTAAACTGTAGTAGGGTCCACATAGATACTAGTCATGCTGGTGTAGTCTATAGCTGAGCTGGTTAAACTGTAGTAGGGTCCACATAGATACTAGTCATGCTGGTGTAGTCTATAGCTGAGCTGGTTAAACTGTAGTAGGGTCCACATAGATACTAGTCATGCTGGTGTAGTCTATAGCTGAGCTGGTTAAACTGTAGTAGGGTCCACATAGATACTAGTCATGCTGGTGTAGTCTATAGCTGAGCTGGTTAAACTGTAGTAGGGTCCACATAGATACTAGTCATGCTGGTGTAGTCTATAGCTGAGCTGGTTAAACTGTAGTAGGGTCCACATAGATACTAGTCATGCTGGTGTAGTCTATAGCTGAGCTGGTTAAACTGTAGTAGGGTCCACATAGATACTAGTCATGCTGGTGTAGTCTATAGCTGAGCTGGTTAAACTGTAGTAGGGTCCACATAGATACTAGTCATGCTGGTGTAGTCTATAGCTGAGCTGGTTAAACTGTAGTAGGGTCCACATAGATACTAGTCATGCTGGTGTAGTCTATAGCTGAGCTGGTTAAACTGTAGTAGGGTCCACATAGATACTAGTCATGCTGGTGTAGTCTATAGCTGAGCTGGTTAAACTGTAGTAGGGTCCACATAGATACTAGTCATGCTGGTGTAGTCTATAGCTGAGCTGGTTAAACTGTAGTAGGGTCCACATAGATACTAGTCCTGCTGGTGTAGTCTATAGCTGAGCTGGTTAAACTGTAGTAGGGTCCACATAGATACTAGTCATGCTGGTGTAGTCTATAGCTGAGCTGGTTAAACTGTAGTAGGGTCCACATGGATACTAGTCATGCTGGTGTAGTCTATAGCTGAGCTGGTTAAACTGTAGTAGGGTCCACATAGATACTAGTCATGCTGGTGTAGTCTATAGCTGAGCTGGTTAAACTGTAGTAGGGTCCACATAGATACTAGTCATGCTGGTGTAGTCTATAGCTGAGCTGGTTAAACTGTAGTAGGGTCCACATAGATACTAGTCATGCTGGTGTAGTCTATAGCTGAGCTGGTTAAACTGTAGTAGGGTCCACATAGATACTTCAATAAAAGCCCCACCTCCTCTCGCTCAGCCATTCTAACAGTGGAAGCCAGGATCTGTGAGAAACTATGATAATAAACTGTGAACAATAATGAAGCCATGTTTTCTGTGTGAGTGAGGATTTAATTATTTAATTGTGTGATAACTTTAATTCTGTGATAACTTTATGTAATACATCCTCTGTTTCCTAACTGAATAAACATTTTAACATTGCAGTTGGTTCAGTCTGATCATCTCATGTTGGAACTTTATTTTAACCCCTTTTCACAATTTTTTATATTTATTTTTTTAATGACAAATTGCAGAGCCTCTGTATACATTTTTACACATTTTTTCCCCCACTCTCTACTTTGTACAATGACAGAGAGGTGGGACTCTGTCGTTTTTCTGACAAGTTCTCTCATTGATCTCAGGTTCAGCCACCAGGGGGCACCCACCCTCCATGAAAACTTTCATAGGCTCTCTTTCACTCAGTAATCATGTAACAAGTCGACAGGCTCCCAGAGGCAGGGCAATCAAAGGCTCCAACTCACTGAACTGACCATCAGCCCAGTCATTGTTATTATTCATACTGTTTAAATAAAAACAGAGGTCTTTAAACTCTTGAATATCTGAACTTGATACAGAGAAAAACAGGATGAGAGAAAGGAGGTTATGAACAAGACAAAACTATTTTTTATAGCATCATAAAAAATGTTATTTTTATTTTATTTACAGTCAATTCTCTAAAAAACCAAAAGGGAATTGAGCACAAGGCAGATAAGCCGTTCTCCCTCCCAACAACATAATCCAATTATTTTTAGGGACTTTTCATCATATATATATATATATATATATATATATATATATATATATATATATAAAATCAGTGGCGTGTGTTCATTTACAGGTCAGAGCTGTAAGGCAAGAGCCACATTCCAACACCTTTAAAATGTACCCCGCCCTCCCTCTCTTCCTTCCTTCCCTCTCTCCCTCCTCTCTTCACTCATCCTTCCTCTTTTTCCCCTCGTTCCCTCCTTCCTTCCCTCTCTCCCTCCTCTCTTCACTCATCCTTCCTCTTTTTCCCCTCGTTCCCTCCTTCCTTCCCTCTCTGCCTCCTTTCTTGAAATAATCAATGAATCAGACATGACTGAAAAAATGGAGTTCAAGCTTTTACACTTTCAAGTTGTGTCAAGTCAGTGATGTCACAAAGGACAAGGAGAGTAAGAAGGAAGGAAGGAAGGAAGGAAGGAAGGGTGCTTCTTTATAGTGCTGGGGTGTGACCCCGGTGTTCATCTTGCTGTCCGGAGAGAAACTGAACCCATCTCAGAGGATAAGTCCCAAATGGCACCCTACTCCCTATATAGCGCACCACTTTTGATCAGATCCCCATGGGCCCTGGACACAAGTAGTGCACTATATGAAGGCAATAGGGTGCCCTTTTGGGACGCAAACATGGTAACACACACAGCCGGCCCACTTCTCCCTCCCCCATCTCCTCACCCACCCCGCTTAATAAAACCCAACATCAAAAAACAGGGAGAGAAAAATTCTAGATTAAGAGAGAAATGAATCAAAGAGAAAGAAGTCTGTCCATCCTCTCGTTCGCCCGGCCCTCCCTCTCGCACGTTAGAAGGTGTTCACATCTTCTTTCTCCATTAAACCCTCTTTTTATTCTTTATGTTCAGGTAATAGTTCTCAGTCCTCCCCTCCTCCCTCCGGTTTCATTTCAGAATACAAGAGGAGTTCACATATCTGTTTATCCATAGGTATCCGCTTTCACCATTGCCCACGGCAACAACCAATCATCAACGATAAACGGGCAGTTAGACACAAAAAAACGCATCTGAAATTGCAAAAAGTGGAAGTTGTACTCCCGGTCCCCACCGCTAAGGGGGGGAGGGCATCTCCTTATTACTGTACCTCACCTCAGTCTCCTTCAAGTCTCTGGAGCTCACATCCTGGTCTGGGGTCTCTAATCAGAGGGAGGGAGGGAGGGCTACTCCTTATTACTGTACCTCACCTCAGTCTCCTTCAAGTCTCTGGAGCTCACATCCTGGTCTGGGGTCTCTAATCAGAGGGAGGGAGGGAGGGCTACTCCTTATTACTGTACCTCACCTCAGTCTCCTTCAAGTCTCTGGAGCTCACATCCTGGTCTGGGGTCTCTAATCAGAGGGAGGGAGGGAGGGCTACTCCTTATTACTGTACCTCACCTCAGTCTCCTTCAAGTCTCTGGAGCTCACATCCTGGTCTGGGGTCTCTAATCAGAGGGAGGGAGGGCATCTCCTTATTACTGTACCTCACCTCAGTCTCCTTCAAGTCTCTGGAGCTCACATCCTGGTCTGGGGTCTCTAATCAGAGGGAGGGAGGGAGGGCATCTCCTTATTACTGTACCTCACCTCAGTCTCCTTCAAGTCTCTGGAGCTCACATCCTGGTCTGGGGTCTCTAATCAGAGGGAGGGAGGGCATCTCCTTATTACTGTACCTCACCTCAGTCTCCTTCAAGTCTCTGGAGCTCACATCCTGGTCTGGGGTCTCTAATCAGAGGGAGGGAGGGCTACTCCTTATTACTGTACCTCACCTCAGTCTCCTTCAAGTCTCTGGAGCTCACATCCTGGTCTGGGGTCTCTAATCAGAGGGAGGGAGGGCATCTCCTTATTACTGTACCTCACCTCAGTCTCCTTCAAGTCTCTGGAGCTCACATCCTGGTCTGGGGTCTCTAATCAGAGGGAGGGAGGGAGGGCATCTCCTTATTACTGTACCTCACCTCAGTCTCCTTCAAGTCTCTGGAGCTCACATCCTGGTCTGGGGTCTCTAATCAGAGGGAGGGAGGGAGGGCATCTCCTTATTACTGTACCTCACCTCAGTCTCCTTCAAGTCTCTGGAGCTCACATCCTGGTCTGGGGTCTCTAATCAGAGGGAGGGAGGGAGGGCTACTCCTTATTACTGTACCTCACCTCAGTCTCCTTCAAGTCTCTGGAGCTCACATCCTGGTCTGGGGTCTCTAATCAGAGGGAGGGAGGGAGGGCATCTCCTTATTACTGTACCTCACCTCAGTCTCCTTCAAGTCTCTGGAGCTCACATCCTGGTCTGGGGTCTCTAATCAGAGGGAGGGAGGGCATCTCCTTATTACTGTACCTCACCTCAGTCTCCTTCAAGTCTCTGGAGCTCACATCCTGGTCTGGGGTCTCTAATCAGAGGGAGGGAGGGAGGGCTACTCCTTATTACTGTACCTCACCTCAGTCTCCTTCAAGTCTCTGGAGCTCACATCCTGGTCTGGGGTCTCTAATCAGAGGGAGGGAGGGAGGGCATCTCCTTATTACTGTACCTCACCTCAGTCTCCTTCAAGTCTCTGGAGCTCACATCCTGGTCTGGGGTCTCTAATCAGAGGGAGGGAGGGCATCTCCTTATTACTGTACCTCACCTCAGTCTCCTTCAAGTCTCTGGAGCTCACATCCTGGTCTGGGGTCTCTAATCAGAGGGAGGGAGGGAGGGCATCTCCTTATTACTGTACCTCACCTCAGTCTCCTTCAAGTCTCTGGAGCTCACATCCTGGTCTGGGGTCTCTAATCAGAGGGAGGGAGGGAGGGCTACTCCTTATTACTGTACCTCACCTCAGTCTCCTTCAAGTCTCTGGAGCTCACATCCTGGTCTGGGGTCTCTAATCAGAGGGAGGGAGGGAGGGCATCTCCTTATTACTGTACCTCACCTCAGTCTCCTTCAAGTCTCTGGAGCTCACATCCTGGTCTGGGGTCTCTAATCAGAGGGAGGGAGGGAGGGCTACTCCTTATTACTGTACCTCACCTCAGTCTCCTTCAAGTCTCTGGAGCTCACATCCTGGTCTGGGGTCTCTAATCAGAGGGAGGGAGGGTGTTGTGTGTGAAATCCCAGCCATGGTGGGATAAGGTAGAGTTCATATCTCTTTCTCTCCCTCTCCTCCTTTCTCAATCTCTCTCTCAGAAAAGGTTCTCTTCAAAGATGACCATCAAGTCGCTCTGGAAGTTGATGTCAATGGTGTCCGCCATCTGTAGAGAGAGGGGGATGAGAGACAGAGCGAGAGAGAGAGGAATTAGATGCAGTGTTAATCTTTCCCATCTCTTCTCAGCTAAACTACCTGTCCTCTGTATTATTGTAATATAACTGAATATACATAATATAACAAGAATATACATATATTAATACGTATCTTTATGATGATTCTCTCCTCATCTCTCCTGCTATACCAGTATATCATGTTAGTATTATAGTAGTATTACTGCTATACTAGTATAACATGTTAGTATTATAGTAGTATAACTGCTATAAAGTATTACCACCTCTCTCCTGCTAGAAAAGTATATTATGTTAGTATTATAGTAGTATAACTGCTATAAAGTATTACCACCTCTCTTCTGCTAGAAAAGTATATTATGTTAGTATTATAGTAGTATAACTGCTATAAAGTATTACCACCTCTCTTCTGCTAGAAAAGTATATTATGTTAGTATTATAGTAGTATAACTGCTATAAAGTATTACCACCTCTCTTCTGGTAAACTAGTATTTTATGTTAGTATTATAGTAGTATAACTGCTATAAAGTATTACCGCCTCTCTCCTGCTATACTAGTATAACATGTTAGTATTATAGTAGTATAACTGCTATAAAGTATTACCACCTCTCTCCTGCTATACTAGTATAACATGTTAGTATTATAGTAGTATTACTGCTATAAAGTATTACCGCCTCTCTCCTGCTATACTAGTATAACATGTTAGTATTATAGTAGTATAACTGCTATAAAGTATTACCGCCTCTCTCCTGCTATACTAGTATAACATGTTAGTATTATAGTAGTATTACTGCTATAAAGTATTACCACCTCTCTTCTGCTAGAAAAGTATATTATGTTAGTATTATAGTAGTATAACTGCTATAAAGTATTACCACCTCTCTTCTGCTAGAAAAGTATATTATGTTAGTATTATAGTAGTATAACTGCTATAAAGTATTACCACCTCTCTTCTGCTAGAAAAGTATATTATGTTAGTATTATAGTAGTATAACTGCTATTAAGTATTACCACCTCTCTTCTGGTAAACTAGTATTTTATGTTAGTATTATAGTAGTATAACTGCTATAAAGTATTACCGCCTCTCTCCTGCTATACTAGTATAACATGTTAGTATTATAGTAGTATTACTGCTATAAAGTATTACCGCCTCTCTCCTGCTATACTAGTATAACATGTTAGTATTATAGTAGTATTACTGCTATAAAGTATTACCACCTCTCTCCTGCTATACTAGTATAACATGTTAGTATTATAGTAGTATTACTGCTATAAAGTATTACCGCCTCTCTCCTGCTATACTAGTATAACATGTTAGTATTATAGTAGTATTACCGCCTCTCTCCTACTATACTAGTATAACATGTTAGTATTATAGTAGTATTACTGCTATAAAGTATTACCACCTCTCTCCTGCTATACTAGTATAACATGTTAGTATTATAGTAGTATTACTGCTATAAAGTATTACCACCTCTCTTCTGCTATACTAGTATTTTATGTTAGTATTATAGTAGTATTACTGCTATAAAGTATTGCCACCTCTCTCCTGCTATACCAGTATATTATGTTAGTATTATAGTAGTATTACTGCTATAAAGTATTACCAACTCTCTCCTACTATACTAGTATATCATGTTAGTATTATAGTAGTATAACTGCTATAAAGTATTACCACCTCTCTTCTGCTAAACTAGAATTTTATGTTAGTATTATAGTAGTATAACTGCTATAAAGTATTACCACCTCTCTCCTGCTATACCAGTATATTATGTTAGTATTATAGTAGTATAACTGCTATAAAGTATTACCACCTCTCTCCTGCTATACTAGTATAACATGTTAGTATTATAGTAGTATAACTGCTATAAAGTATTACCACCTCTCTTCTGGTAAACTAGTATTTTATGTTAGTATTATAGTAGTATTACTGCTATAAAGTATTACCGCCTCTCTCCTGCTATACTAGTATAACATGTTAGTATTATAGTAGTATCACTGCTATAAAGTATTACCGCCTCTCTCCTACTATACTAGTATAACATGTTAGTATTATAGTAGTATTACTGCTATAAAGTATTACCACCTCTCTTCTGCTATACTAGTATAACATGTTAGTATTATAGTAGTATTACCGCCTCTCTCCTACTATACTAGTATAACATGTTAGTATTATAGTAGTATTACTGCTATAAAGTATTACCGCCTCTCTCCTGCTATACTAGTATAACATGTTAGTATTATAGTAGTATTACTGCTATAAAGTATTACCGCCTCTCTCCTAC
>NW_027675333.1:2520000-2540000 GCF_965601325.2 Salmo salar
AGTCCTACCTCCTCCTGTACGTACTGCAGTAGGAGGGGGTTGTGGGTAGTGTAGTCCTACCTCCTCCTGTTTGTACTGCAGTAGGAGGGGGTTGTGGGTAGTGTAATCCTACCTCCTCCTGGATGTACTGCAGTAGGAGGGGGTTATGCAAATTAACTGAATCCCCCCCAAAAAAACATTTCCACTGCATTTCAGCCCTGCCACAAAAGGACCAGCATGTCAGTGATTCTCTCGTTAACAGGTGTGAGTGTTGACGAGGACAAGGCTGGAGATCACTCTGTCATGCTGATTGAGTTCGAATAACAGACTGGAAGCTTCGGGTGTACACCGTTAGTTTATACTGGATACACCGGGTGTACAACTTTAGTTTATACTGGATACACCGGGTGTACAACGTTAGTTTATACTGGATACACCGGGTGTACACCGTTAGTTTATACTGGATACACAGGGTGTACACCATTTAGTTTATACTGGATACACCGGGTGTACAACTTTAGTTTATACTGAATACACCGGGGGTACACCGTTAGTTTATACTGGATACACCGGGTGGGTTAGTTCTTCTTGAGAGAACTAACCCAAAATTAGTCGAACTAACCCAAAATTAGTCGAAAGGCTAAGGGATTCTCTTCCTGAGAAGAAGCTGACAGCCTTCAAACAGAGCAAAAAAAGTGGTCCCAAACAATATGTCAAAATGAATAAAAAAATGATACAGCTGTCTTTAATAAGATCAAACTGAACTAACTGCTATCTTGAAATGTTGAAAAAGTGTTTTTAAATAGGCATCCTATCATTTGAAAATTAGTTGAAAGGCTAAGTGATTCTCCTCCTGAGAAGAAGCTGACAGCCTTCAAACATAGTGCAAAAAAAGTGTCACTGAGAAATAGGATAATTATGAAACATGAAAACTATATTGTCTGACTCAGCTACTATGCATGTTGGTTGGACAACACGAACACTTCGCTCGCTACATGTGAAAATTAAAAAGGATGGTTAGGATACTTAGCATGTTAGCTAACCCTTCCCTAACCACTAGCCCAGGGGTTCTCAAACTTTTTTGTGATAGCAAATTCATCAGTGACCCCCTCATAATCAGAACACAACTCGAGTGAGATAAAAAAATATCATACAAGGAGTTTTACCATGATTTCGTGTGCAAGGCCGGACAAACCAAGTCTCGGGCCCTGGGAATGAACATTTTAAAGGTCTGCCTCTTGGAGGGAAAAAAACTTGCTAATTTCCTGCATTCTACACATTTTGTCATGGGGCAGAGAAATGTTTCTTGTTGCAACTATAATGCTAATATCCTGCAGTTCTACACATGTTGTCATGGGGCAGAGAAATGTTTCTTGTTGCAACTATAACGCTAATATCCTGCAGTTCTACACATGTTGTCATGGGGCAGAGAAATGTTTCTTGTTGCAACTATAACGCTAATATCCTGCAGTTCTACACATGTTGTCATGAGGCAGAGAGAAAACGACTGTGTAACGAAGACACTGTAAGTTGAGAAGCAGGTGAAACGTTTAATAAAACAACAAACGAGACAACATAACAGTAGCGTCTTTGCATGTACACAGGATCAATACTGACTGGGGAAGGAACCTAAGGGAGGGCCAGATATAGGGGTGGTAATAAGTAAGGTAATGGAGTCCAGGTTTGCCTCATGAAAACGTGCAGGTGCTCGTAATGATGGATCCCAGGACCGGCGGTTAGTATACCGGCGACGTCAAACACCGGAGGGGAGGAGCGAGAGCAGACGTGACAGACTGCCACCTCTCATTGAAGCCATGGAAGTTCACGGCCGACCGCACCACTGCAGGCATTGTTAGCAGAAAACAGGATCCCCCATAATAGTGAAATAAATAAATAGAAAGTCAATCATGGTACCAATAAATGCTTCTAATACACCAGATGTATGTCCTTGAACCGATTATGTTTAAATCTCATTTAAAAAGCATTTTTGAAACGGTCTGTTTGAGATACAAGTTTGAGGTGGCTTTTTTAAAGTATTTTTTCTCCAATTAATGCTTCGGCCACAAATACGAGTATAGTCAAAATTATTTGGGTATGAGTTAACAGAACATTAACTTTTAAAAGTTTGATTTTCACTGGACAATTACTTTAAATTACAGTGCATTTATGTAAAAAAAATATAGTATTGAAGTATTGAGATGGAAAATGTATAATAGGTGGAGTACTGTGGATACCAATAGGCTCATGTTGCCCAAGGTTTAATAACAAACATTGTAGATTAATAATATTACATTGTATTGTATTACACCCTCTAAACTTCCACGGATCCCTGGGGCAAAATGTGTTTTTTCAGTTGTTGGATCCCCCCGCTCCCTTTTGCCCTCAGAACAACCTCAATGCGTTGGAGCATGGACTCTACAAGGTGTCGAAAGCATTCCACAGGGATGCTGGCCCATGTTGACTCAAATGCTTCCCACAGTTGTGTCAAGTTGGCTGGATGTCCTTTTGTCTTGCCCATTTACCTTCTGAATGGCACACATACACAGTACATGTCTCAATTGTCTCAAGGCTTAAAAAGCCTTCTTTAACCTGTCTCCTCTCTTTCATCTACACGGATGGAAGTGGATTTAACAGGTGACATCAATAAGGGATCATATCTTTCTCCTGAATCCCCTGTTTTCAATACAGGTATAACGACACTGAGCTTTTTTTCGAAAATGTTTTATGAGGTTGGAGAACACATTTGGGAGGGATCTTGAAACTTTGCCGCAAGTGGATCTTTTAGCAAGACAATAACCCCAAGCACACATCAAAATCCACAAAGAAATGGTTCATTGACCACAAAATAAACATTTTGAATGGCCGTCTCAGGATTTGATCCCCATTGAAAACCTGTGGTTTGAATTGAAGAGGGCAGTCCATAAACGCAGACGAAGGATATCAAGGATCTGGAAATATTCTGTATGGAGGAGTGGTCTAAGATCCATCCCAATGTGTTCTCCAATCATCATAAAAAAAAGTGTTTAAGGCTGTGTTGTTATCCTCGCAAGGGGAGGATGCTAGAGTATTAAAAACAGGGGTGCCAATCATTTAGATAATTTTGTATTACTTGTTTAACAAAATCTCTTGCTCTGAGCACTTGCATTAGTATAAAATAATATAATTTTCCTTTTTTTGCATTCAAATACTGTAGAATTAGTAGTATTTGTATTATATATTTTATATAGTATTTTTTGCTCATCTTTCTCAAGGGTGCCAATAATTTAGGACTTGACTGTATGTAATCAAATAGTCCATATTTCAGAGGTACCTTTTGTATGAGGTAAGATGTTCCTTCTAAATCTTGTTATTGCGTAACATTTTTATGCTTGTCTTTGAAACGAATAGTCCAAGAGTACCCAATGTTCAGAACCAGATTTTGGTTTCAGCTGACAACTACATACCTTTGCCTTTCAATCTCCTACACAATATCCCCTTGACTGGTGTGCATGAAGATATCAAGAGAGACAGACATCTAGCAAGAAAAAGTCAATTGGAGGGAACACTGACAGATCAGCGCAACAAGACCATGGATTTTTACACTGGCTGCAGTGAGCAGAAAGCAAGAAAACTCAATAAAAAAATGTGAATGTGGAAATGCGTAAAATAACATTGTGAATCCGACTGAGTGAAAACAATTCACAATTCTCCTACATTTACAGTCCTAGTTATCATTGCCCAAAACAAAGGGAATCATTTCAAACATCTCACACATTTTTGCTTATTGTGTCCATTGACTAGAATTCATATATATTTGGGTTAAAAGACCAATTCAGTGGAAAAACAAAATGGGGTAAAAATAGCCCAGCCCAGTTAATATTGACTGCAGCTGCAGCTCCTCAGGCAGCAGCACTCCCACTTCATCTTACGTTAGGGACACAGATCAAGGGTTCTCCAGGGACTGACAGTATTCTTCAAGCTAATTACATCCAGTTTATTTGGGGTGTCAGGTAGCCTAGTGCCTAGTGGTTAGCGCATTGGGCCAGTAACCGAAAGGTTGTTGGATCGAATCCCTGAGCTGACAAGGTAAAAAATCTGTCATTCTGCCCTAAATAAGGCAGTTAACCCACTGTTCCCTGGTAGGCTGTCATTGTAAATAAGAATTTGTTCTTAACTGACTTGCCTAGTCAAAATAAAAGGTTAAATTGACAGCACCTTGTCTCTGCAAGCCAAGTAGGAAGGTTAGTTCACCTCACAAACCAGAGTCCATTTTTTTTTTTTGATTAACATCGAGGATGAGTGCCATGGGAACTATCGGTATGGCCCAGCAGGACCAGCCTAAGTGACAGGCCTCACATGTTTAATATAATGCACACAAAATAATGGAGCCCTTAACCTTCACGGCACATTCAACGTTTTTTTTTTCTCTCCATGCAATCCTCGCACGCAGACGTATGTGTGTGTGCAACAGGCTGAATGAAGCTAATGAATCCAACATGGACAGAGAGGCTGCATTGTTTTGTTCATCATGAACCATGCCTATAGACCAATCACCATGACTAATTAGCTCAACTAAGAGCAGCAATTTACTCTACAGGCCATAATGGGAGGTGGAAGCTCAACTTGCAATATTTAATGCTCTTATATAATGACACATAACCAGTGGTGTAAAGTACTCAAGTAAAAATACTTTAAAGTACTACTTAAGTCATTTTCTGGGGGGTATCTGTACTTTACTATTTATATTTGACAACTTTTACTTTTACTTTGCTACCTTCCTAAAGAAAATAATGTACTTTTTACTCCATACATTTTCCCTGACACCCAGAAGTACTTGTTATGTTTCGAATGCTTAGCAAGACAGGAAAAAGGTCAAATTCACACACTTATCAAGAGAACATCCCTGGTCATCCCTTCTAACTCTGGCAGACTCACTAATCACAAATGCGTTGTTTTTAAATGATGTTGGAGTGTTGGAGTGTGCCCCTGGCTATCTGTAAAAAAAAAAGGCAATAAAAAAATGGTGCTGTCTGGTTTGCTGGGAGTTAAAAAAATGAACCCCAAAAGGTTCTTTGAGGAACCATGATAAGGGGTTCTTCGAAGAACTTAGAGGAGTTCCCACAAAATGTTCTTCAAATAACTTTTAGGGGTTCCCCCACAGTTCCAGTTTGAAGAACCCCTAAAGGATACTCCAGGAACCTTTACTTTTTAGAGTGTATATTGATAAAAGTCACCTGGTCCGAGAGACATTTACATAGTTATACATGTATAAACCAATTTGGGGTGAAATAGCGGCCACAACAGACAGACCTGATATCGACCATAATTCGACGTCCATGGACGTCACGTGCTGAGGGGGTATGACCAAAGTTATTCTATTTAGCTACACTTTGTAGTACATTTTTACACTATAATAAATGTTTCTGATGCCACATCGCCCGTTTTCAAAGGGAGTCGTTGGTTTTTAGGGGCAGTCGCTTTTTAGCTTTTTGTCTGAAAGTATTTTCTCAACTGCGATACCAACTCCACTCTATAAGGAATGTGAAATGATTTATACTTGTACTTTTAATACTTAAGTATATTTTAACAATTACATTTACTTTTGATATTTAAAACCAAATACTTTTAGACTTTTACTTTCCCTTTTACTTGAGTAATTTTCTATTAAAGGTATTTTTACTTTTACTCAAGGATGACAATTCAGTACTTTTTTCCACCACTGCACATAACTGAGATTTATAGCTGGTAAGATCCCTGGGTGGACCAATTCAAAACTGTGGGGATATAGAAAATCTGATTACAGCTATTATTATAAATTAAACTGAGCCTTACACTGTGCATTCCATCTCAATTATATGAGGATTAAGAACGACTAAGACCTGAAATCAAAATGCTGAACAAAAGAAAAAAAGCATTTTGTTTGATGGCATACAGATTTATCTTTTAAGTTTCGGGAGGTACAAGATCTGTACCCTTGTTAAACGTCTTTGGTTGTAACTAAAGTGGAGATGACAGGCGGAAATGTCCCCTGTGTGCCCATAGCAATGCCTGAGGCTGTGGGGGACACTGTCACAACAACTACACAACTGATCCTCACAGCAAGACATGACTTCATCCGCACAATCTTTTAGTTTTACAACAAAACAAATCTCACAAACCAATGCAAATGACAAAAGAGAAGCGGTATAACAATAGACTAACAAATGCCCTTGATACAAATTTAAATGGATATAGAGGTGTCTGTGCAAAGTAAAATGCCTAAGTGGTAGGCAGAAGTGTGTGGTGAACGTTTGAGGAGCAGTGGTAGCTAGCTGGGTAAGGAGGGCTGACTGACCACGGGGCTCATGAAGCTTGTGTTTGTCATGCATGCAGTGGATGTGTGTTTGTTTGTGTGAGGAGAGCCGTGGCGATCTCCTTGGGTGAGAGGCGAGGCGTAGGGAAGGCTGTTGGATTAGGGGCTAGGTCAGGGCTCCCACCCTGGAGCAGGAATAATGGACTGGCCATCTCTACTCGATGTCCCCCCAAGCCAGGGCTGTCTTTACTGTCATGGCCTAGCTGTACTAGAACACAGCAGTGACTCCATCTCTCTCACACTCCCTCGCCTCCTTATCTCTTTTCTACCCTTCTCCAAAGTCCACTCAATCTATGACGACTCCCCCATACTGCATATCTCTTCCCAGCCTTCTCTTTCCACACCTTCTCTCATCTACCTCTTACTTTCTCTATGAATCCATTTTATTTTGCTGTTACAGGATGTGTGAAGAGCACTGTGAAAGGCGCTTTATTCCTGAATCCAGCTATCCGTAGATCTATAGGTGACTCCTCGCTTGCTCTGTTGATCTTTGTTGTGTTTGTTAACCATGTACAGTAGTCTCATCGTTCTACTCCCTGTCAATATACTGTGGTCTCAATCACACTCATCTAATGAACAGGCACCCCACCCAGAGCACGTCACTCCATCAACTGTCCTGCTGTCTGCAGCTAGGGAGAGCCAGCAGCACAGGACTTAGTGAACAAAGCAACACATATTGTGAGTGTGACTGTATCTGTGTGTACGGTATGAGAAGAGCGATACAGAGACACAGAACGTCATTGTTCTCTACACTCAATCATAAAAGTTCACTTTCCAAAGCACATCTTTGTTTTTTGTTTTTTACCTGGAAGCCATATCAAATATATCTCAGATTATAAGTAAATGCATAGTAACAGCTCATTACCACAATTAAACTAAACAACACAGCCTCTGTCGACACATCATCTGGCTTCAGACAGAAGCTGTTGAATATTTTTTTACCGCAAACATAACATACAGTCTGCAAGCGTATGAAATATACATAACTCGGCATCTAGTAGATATTCAGTTTTCCCGATTATAAACAGATAGAAATGCCATGCACCACAAGTGATTCATTTCAATAAAAAGGCTTACTTCAAGTCTAGCAAACCAAACACTATAATTTCAGTACAACATGCAGTTGAACACATGTACAGTATATAAACTATCAAGAGAATCTCACCTGCATTGTCACTGCACTTGTTAAAAGTCCACCTTTAGTGCCTGCAATATTGTGGAGAAGTATATGGTCCAATGGTCATTGATGCCCTTTTCGGAGTAAATCCGGCTGATAGGAGACAGGAAATGTATAGTCCTTGTATCACGCTGCCTCCACAGAATTCGTACACCTACAGTAGACAGAGAAGCACTGCGTCACTGTACTGTCTTTCTTGCATTCTTTATTTACTTCACTCTCTGTGTTTCAGCCTTCGCTATCTGTCTGTCTCTCTCTCACTCTCTCTCAACCTCTTTTGCTTTCTCTCTCTCTCTCTCTAGTAGTCTCTGAGTCTCTCTCACATGAGCACGCTTTCTCGCTCTTCCACAATTACAGCTGCAAGCTACAGTCCACACAGAGCAGCTTCTCTCTCCCAGTCTCTTTCCCCCACACTTTCCCTCCCCCTTCTGTCTCTCACCACTCCAAGCGACTTATATGCCCTATGTCTTGTGCGCTCTCTACACTCATAAAAAAGGTGCTATCTGTCCCCATAAGAGAACCATTTGACTAACCTTTTTTGGTTCCAAGTAGAACACTTTTGGTTCCTGATAGAAACTTTGAGGTTCCATGTAGAACCATTTCCACAGAGGGTTCTACATGGAACTAGTGCTGAGCGATAAGTGTTTTTTGAGCTCGATTCGGTTTTGGGTTCGATTATAAAAAAATAATTATGTTTTTTTATTTTGTTTACGATAATTTTTTTCAAAATTAAATGCATTATGAAATAATGACATTCAAAGGATTTTAGAGCTTTTTAATTGAAATTCTAAAGCCAACAACAGTGAACATTCACATTCAATTATTTCTGTCAGGTCCACATTGGGTTGACATCAATAGAAAAATAGGAAATTGCTATGAAATAATACAATATTTCAGTTGTGTATATTACTTAGTTTTATTTGATGGCTTTATTATTTTTAATTCCTTAAAGTCATCATCTCATCTCTGCTCAGGCAGTAGCAGCTAGCCAGACAAAGTTATCTCTGCACACCCTGTACTGTACTGTCTTTAGTCATCCTATTCAGCTAGGCAAGCCTGCCTAAGTATGTTGCAGAGCTGTCTGACAAAATTATTTGACTAGCTCTTCAAAGTAGATAACCAACCTGGACTGGGGGGTAGATGTAACTTAGTAAACGAAATCTGGGACACTTCAATTATACTGAACAAAAATATAAATGCAATGTGCAACAATTTCAAAGATTTTACTGAGTTACAGTTCATATAAGGAAATCAGTCAATTTAAATAAATTCATTAGACCCTAATCTATGGATTTCACATGACTGGGAACACAGATATGCATCTGTTGGTCACAGATACGTAAAACAATATTGGCCTCATTATGGGCCTCAGAATCTCGTCACGGTATTTATGTGCATTCAAATTGCCATTTTTTTGTTGTCTGTATTTTATGCCTACCCATACCATAACCCCACCGCCACCATGGGGCACTATGTTCACACGTTGACATCAGCAAACCTCTCGCCCACACAACGCCATACACGTGGTCTGCGGTTGAGAGGCCGGTTGGTCGTACTGCCAAATTCTTTAAAGCAACGTTGGAGGTGGCTTCTGGTAGAGAAATTAACATTAAATTATCTGGCAACAGCTTTGGTGGACATTCTTGCAGTCAGCATGCCAATTGCACGGTCCCTCAAAACTTGAGACATCTGTGGCATTGTGTTGTGTGACAAAACTGCACATTTTAGAGTGGCCCTTTATTGTCCCCCAGCACAAGGTGCACCTGTGTAATGATCATGCTGTTTATTCAGCTTCTTGATATGCCACACCTGTCAGGTGGATGGATTATCTTAGCAAAAGAGAAATGCTCACTAACAAGGATGTAAACAAAATGTGAGAGAAATAAGCTTTTTGTGCGTATGGAACATTTCTGGGATATTTTATTTCAGCTCATGAAACATGGGACCAACACTTTACATGTTGAGTTTATATTTTTGTTCAATGTAGTATGATGTTACGAATTACAATTCGTATGATATGTTGCTAATTGCAATTTGTTATGAATTGCAAATAATGCAATATGTTATGAATTTGCTAAACTTCAAATTTGTTGTGGCTAACGTTAGCTAGGTGGCTAACACTAACCTTAACTAGGTGGCTAACGTTAGCTAGGTGGCTAACACTAACCTTAACTAGGTGGCTAACGTTAGCTAGGTGGCTAACACTAACCTTAACTAGGTGGCTAACGTTAGCTAAGCTAGAGGATAGGGTTAGGGGTTATTGTTAGGGTTAAGGTTAGGGTTGAGGTTAGGAGTTTGGTTAAA
Source organism: Salmo salar (assembly GCF_965601325.2). Taxonomy (NCBI): domain Eukaryota; kingdom Metazoa; phylum Chordata; class Actinopteri; order Salmoniformes; family Salmonidae; genus Salmo; species Salmo salar. Next base: position 2,529,792 of record NW_027675333.1, read on the forward strand.
GGGATAAGGTTAGGGGATTTTTTAGCTAACATGCCAAGTAGTTGCAAAGTAGCTAAAAAGTAGTTGCTAATTAGCAAAAATGTTAAAGTTGTACATGATGACATTCAAATACACAACCTTTGGGTTGCTAGACCCAACCACCCCGACCAACCACCCAACTTTTGTTTTTGCCATAATTAACCTTCTGTCTTATGTAACCATACCAAACATAACACATCATACTAATTTGGAGGTCCCGGATTTACATTTACTATGTTACGTCTAGTCTATGAGACCAGGCTGAGATAAGGCATACTTTCACAAACTGTCTCTATCCCTCTCTCATTGTTGTGTTGTGTACATCTCCTATGTGGTTTATGCGGTCTGTGTGTATCTAACCTAAAGTAGCAGGCGTAAAAGTTTCTCTCTGTCCGAGCTGGAAAGAACAGCCAGCTTGCAGAGGTGCAAAATGTACTCAATAGTCATAGTTGAGTAAAAGTAAAGATACCTTAATAGAAAATGACTCAAGTAGTAGTGGAAGTCACCCAGTAAAATACGACTTCAGTAATTAGATTTTTATTTTAATTTAACTAGGAAAGTCAGTTAAGAACAAATATTTATTATTTACAATGACGGCCTACCCTGGTCAAAACCGGACGACGCTGGGCCAATTGTGCGCCACCCTATGGGACTCTCAATCACGGCCGGATGTGATACAGCCTGGATTCAAACCAGGGACTGAAGTGACACCTCTTGCACTGAGATGCAGTGCCTTAGACCGCTGCGCCACTCAGGAATAAAAGTCTAAAAGTATTTGGTTTTAAATATACTTAAAATAAATGGAATTGCTAAAGTAAAAATAATTTCAAAATACTTATATTAAGCAAACCAGATGGCACAATGTTTTTGTGGATAGCAAGAAAGACATCTGCCTCACCTGCCCTGAATGACGGGTTGCCACTGGCTAGTACACATGATTCAATTATTTTGGATAAGATATTTGTATTTGTCAAAAGGGCAGTTGAGCATCGTGTCACCAGAATAAGACCCTCGATATTTATTGGAAAGGAGCACCAAGCTCATCACCGTGCACTTTCAACACTGTGAAATTCATCATAATATACTTAATCTGTTGCCTAAGAAACTGCATGGTTTCCTGAGTAGTAGTGGGAGGGCCACACTCAATATCATCGCGTGACAAGTTTACTTCGATATGATGGAAATGACATAAAGATTTGAGCATAAAGGCGTTTCCACCGCCATTTCTCGCATAATTAATTTTACAGACAAAAATATCCCACCATGTCGAACGAACAAATTAAAAACTGTTGATAAAAACGTGATTAATGTAGTTAATTACGACATTTCTGCGCTGAACTAGGTTGAATATTTGGTTAATGAAAACTACAACTCCCTTCAGCCCAGTGTCCCACATAGTTCTTGACTTGATTTCTCTCGTGAATGATTTGATTTCTCTCTCGAGAAACGGCGCGTTGGGATCACAGAAATAACTAACTAAATGGAATTCAAGTCATTGAACCCACATCGGTCAATTAGTTGTTGAATAACCGGAGAAAAAAATACGAAATTTCGGTTAATCGCTCAGCACTTGCCCTCTCTCCAGTGCTTAATTTTAGCCGGATCCTACTGGAACAGGATCTGGCACCTCTCCGTCTTGGAACAGTTTCGTTTTGTCCGGATCCGGTACCTCTTCTGGCATGAAAAATAATTGTCACTTTTTGCAATGTAAAGATTCTAATAAACGTGATCAAAGTTCTTTGGAGTTGCCTCTTCTTTAATCCCCCCCCATCTCTCACTACAATGAGATTCACTTTCTATTATCTCTCTCTCCCGCTCTCTACTCCGATAGACATGAGCCTGCAACTCATCTCTCCAGCATTGCAATTCATAATGTCCTTATAGAGCCGCGCAAAGGGTTGAAATACATTTGACAAAGTTATGGTTACTGCTGTCTGTTGAGAAATAAATTAAATAGGCCTAGGCTATTGATGGATTCAATGTCGTTTTCATTGATCTCAGATTCTCAGTTTGTCCGTGTCTAAATTGCCTGTCATTTCGATCATTTTGTGCTTTCAAGACAACTTGGAACTCGAAAAAAAATAAGCCGAATCATGATGTCAGTGATCGTCAGGTCGGAAAGTCGGAGCTCTAGAAGAGGCCAGAGTTCCCCATGTGGAATTTCAAATTGGATGACCATCAAAAAAAAAAATTCCAGTCTGAGCTCGTTATTTTCCCAATTTCGCAGTTGTCTTGAACGCACTGAAGTCTGAAGTCGTAGATTGCCCAGCTCCGAGTTCCCAGTTGTTTTGAACGCAGCATTAAAAAAGATCGTGCCAAAATCTCCAATCGTAAAATGACGTAGAATTGCATTAAATGCGTTTATAAAAAGGCCAAACATTTTCTGGACCCTAGGCCACAAACCTTTTTTCCCATGTGGGCAACTTCTGTAAATGCCTCTACTTACTGCTCTATGCCACTACGCAAATGTGATGATATGCATGCAATGCAGGTCACCCCCCTCTCGTGCTCACTTGTTCCGGCAACTCCTGATTTACAAATTAGGCACTGTCTAGCTCTTTTTTTCTCCCTCAGTCAGTCTTTTTCCAGTAACTCCACAGTCAACAACTCCACAGTCAACAACGTCTAGCCTAGGGGTGTCAAATTCGATTCACAAGTGTCTGCGGGTTTTTGGTTTTTCCTTTCAATAAAGACCTAGACAACCAGGTGAGGGGAGTTCCTAACTAATTAGTGACCTTAATTAATCTATCAAGTACAAGGGTGGAGGGATAACCTGCAGACTCTTGGCCCTCTGTGGAATGAGTTTGACACGTGACTAACCCTTACCTAGCTCTCTCTCTCTCTCTCTCTGTGGCTTGTATTCTTTCCCCTGGCTTCCTTGTTTGGGCACTCTCTCCCTCCCCTACTCGCTCTCTCCTCTTCCCCCTTTCTCTCCTTTCTCCCCCTCTCTACTCTGTTCCTCTCTCATTCTTCCACCCCTGGCAGTGCACTCTTAATCCCCCCGCCAGAGTCCATGCCCTTGTAGAGCAGAGAGCATACGCTGGCGACCGTCAGCCCAGCTCCAGTTGATGAGGTAGCAGCATATCGCTTAGGGGCCCTGGCATGGGTCACATCCTGCCACGGCCCTGCCGCAGCCTTCAGGGAGGCACCATCCTAGTCAACTCCCCCCTCCACTATCACTGCACTTCATGTGTAAGCACTGAGCATTCATGGCTGCTTCACCCAATCATAATAACTTATCACAATAAAATAACAACAGCTTGCAGTCAACGGTAGATCCACCTAGCCAGGTAAACACTTCTTTAATCACTAGATTGTAATACTGGGGTGGTGAACTATTAATGACTTACCACATAATTGTTAACAATATATAAATGAACGTCATATAAATGCACACACTCAATCTCATAGCAATATAACAAGGTCATTCTTCTTTCCGATTTGGATAATCTGGCAACGTCAAAGCATTCCCCCTAGCATGTCCATGTTTGTCTTGTCTTATAATGCATTTGTGTGGTATGGAGTCCACATACCTTCAAATCCAGAAGGCTAAATTAAAATGGCGTGCTGACTGTTAATGGAGTGGGACAAACATATGACTTCACTGTCTGTTGTGGCTTCAAGCTCATGTAATGAATAATACAACAGTCTCCACCTGTATCAGTGCAGTCAATGGGCCTGACAGTTGCTATTTATATGTATATTTTCAGCACAGTGTCTTCCCTCCACGATCACACTCAGTCAACTTGTCCTTGAATTACACAGACAAGATAGCAAAACAATACCCAGAGAAAAGACAGTTTATTATCCTCTTTTAAAAGCTAATCAGCATGTAGTGACATAGCCTGATGCAAAATAGAAATTCCAGGAGAAAAACTCTCCATGTAACTAAATTATGCTCTGAATGAAAGTAAGCTCACCCATGCGGTTAATTTGACTAATTTTCTGAAATGACTTTTGTTTCTCATGAGGCGATGTAGCTAGCTAATGAGTTTGTCGGTCCACTCCAGCTGAATAATATGTATAGAGATCCTATTAAATAACTATTCTAGTATTCTAATTCATAATTCTATGGTCATATGACCCACAATGAGAGACAACTGGGGAATGCAGCTGATCGGTAGATTACTACGCTGACATCACAATGTCAGACCTGGGAAGCACTGCTCCCATTGCCTTCCCATGCCCTCCGCCCATTTTCTCGGTCAGTCACAGCACCCCACCCACCCTTTTCCCCACCCCCTCCCACTTAATGACCCCATACCTCATTATGATCTGCAAAGTCCCTTGGTGTCCTCTCACCATATTTATTTTTAATTTAACCTTTATTTAACTAGGTAAGTCAGTTGAGAGCAAATTCTTATTTACAATGACGGCCTACCAAAAGGAAAAAGGCCTCCTGCAGAGACGTGGGCCTGGGATTAAAAATAAAAACTAAAAACAATATAAATATAGGACAAAACACACATCAAAACAAGAGAGACAACACAACATATGGTCCCCCACAGCACACCCTATCTCTTTAAAGGTACGGCACTCTGGTAAGAATGTACTGTATTTTCAACCACATGGCTGTCAGGTAGAGTCATAGCATCTGTACTGAGAGTGGTGTTATTGATATTTTTGCTACGAGTGCTTTACTATGTAGATTCTCCTCTTGTCATTTGTGAATTATTCCATCCTGTCTCAGAAGCACTCTGATGTAGCCAATGGTAATGTGCAGTTTGAACCATAACAACGTTTTAGTAAAGGGATGAGGGATGGCACTGGAGAAATGAAACCACTTTCAAAATTATAGACAGAGTTATGAATGCAAGGACTGACCTTCCACGGTATCAAAGTTATAGTTTTAACCATGTTTTGAGGCTATACAGTGTTTGTTTACATTCACATTGTTTACAAACAATGGAGTTAAACTAGATTATATTTTGCATTCTGATGGGGTACAACAGTTAAACTAAGGTCATAAATAGATGTATTGAAAAGTTGTTGACAAGCAGCCAGCAGCCAGTCCTCCAGACTGCTGCCTGAGCACCTTTGTCTGCTCACACAAGCTGTGCTCTGCTTTGATACCAACACAGAAATATATAGAAAGTCACTGATTTAATATTTCATATTTGTAACGAACATCTAACAACAGATGTCTGTTTGTATGTGGTCTGACAGAGGTTTGAGGACAGTGAAGGTCAAATGCGTAAGCATCATAAATGATTGCACTCTGAAGCAACAAATCTATAAATTAAACTGTTGACAGGATTATATCTTTGCCCCTTGGTGGAGTCAATCAAACTAAAAGACGTCAAGAAAAGTCAAGAAAGTCCACAGCCCACTTGCCTGACTCCTGCTATTCAGAAGAGTACAATTTTTTATTAAGGGTCTGGAAAAATACACAACACTATTTACATAGATAGAGAGGCTCCTCAATGGGAGCAGCACTTGTGAATACAATTAATTCAACTGAAATACAATGAACTCTTATGACTCAGAGCAATGGATTTGAAATATTCTTTCAAAATAAAATATCAAAGAAATGAATGACGTCCAGAGTTACAAAATTCCTGTAGTTGTCATTCAAGACTATGTGATAACTTGTTGATCTCAGGAGGTTTTGAATGTTATATGATCACATATGACTCAGGCATTTGAGTCACCTGGTTCAAAGGGACAGTTCACCATCCTCTGATTGGCAATCAGTGTGTGGTGTAAACCTTTGTTGATTCCGTATTGAATAGCAGTGATTGAATCAACGTGAATAGCTTGAAACATTCATGACTAAGACCTTTGTATAGACAGACATAGCTATCCTGATTTGTGCTGCAGCGAAAATAGAGAGGATGCATAGTACAGTAATGCATAGTACAGCAACGTGAAAGTGCAATGGTCTCCTGAGGGATCTCCTCCCAGACCTGGACTAAAGCATCCGCCAACTCCTGGACAGTCTGTGGTGCAACATGGCGTTGGTGGATGGAGCGAGACATGATGTCCCAGAGGTGCTCAATTGGATTCAGGTCTGGGGAACGGGCGGGCCAGTCCATAGCATCAATGCCTTCCTCTTGCAGGAACTGCTGACACACTCCAGCCACATGAGGTCTAGCATTGTCTTGCATTAGGAGGAACCCAGGGCCAACTGCACCAGCATATGGTCTCACAAGGGGTCTGAGGATCTCATCTCGGTACCTAATGGCAGTCAGGCTACCTCTCAATTTAGAACGCTCGTTTAGAACCCTCATTTAGAACGCTCATTTAGAACCCTCATTTAGAACCCTCGTTTAGAACGCTCGTTTAGAACGCTCATTTAGAACGCTCATTTAGAACGCTCTTTTAGAACCCTCATTTAGAACGCTGCTTTAGAACCCTCATTTAGAACCCTCATTTAGAACCCTCATTTAGAACGCTCTTTAGAACCCTCATTTAGAACGCTCATTTACAACAACAATCAGCGTTTGAGCTGGACACTTTTTTCAGAAACTATTTACACAAAAACACACACAGTCCTTACAAAGTTTATCTCCAGAATGTGAGCAGTTTATTTTTTGAAGGAAATGGTTCATATATTCACAGAAGTATATATATTTAATCACTGAACAGTAGCAGAACTAACTTCATCTGTTCCTGACTCTGGATAGTGGATTAAAAAGACCACCTGTTGTTACATCAACACCAGACATCATGATTCATGGAAATGGACATTGTATTTTATCAAATATGAAAACCTTAAATCTCTTCAAATTCAAATCAGTCAGAAAATAAGGATCGTACATAAAACAGAGCAGAATAAATCATCACATCTGGGGACCATCACCACCAGCATGACTAGTATCTATGTGGACCCTACTACAGTTTAACCAGCTCAGCTATAGACTACACCAGCATGACTAGTATCTATGTGGACCCTACTACAGTTTAACCAGCTCAGCTATAGACTACACCAGCATGACTAGTATCTATGTGGACCCTACTACAGTTTAACCAGCTCAGCTATAGACTACACCAGCATGACTAGTATCTATGTGGACCCTACTACAGTTTAACCAGCTCAGCTATAGACTACACCAGCATGACTAGTATCTATGTGGACCCTACTACAGTTTAACCAGCTCAGCTATAGACTACACCAGCATGACTAGTATCTATGTGGACCCTACTACAGTTTAACCAGCTCAGCTATAGACTACACCAGCATGACTAGTATCTATGTGGACCCTACTACAGTTTAACCAGCTCAGCTATAGACTACACCAGCATGACTAGTATCTATGTGGACCCTACTACAGTTTAACCAGCTCAGCTATAGACTACACCAGCATGACTAGTATCTATGTGGACCCTACTACAGTTTAACCAGCTCAGCTATAGACTACACCAGCATGACTAGTATCTATGTGGACCCTACTACAGTTTAACCAGCTCAGCTATAGACTACACCAGCATGACTAGTATCTATGTGGACCCTACTACAGTTTAACCAGCTCAGCTATAGACTACACCAGCATGACTAGTATCTATGTGGACCCTACTACAGTTTAACCAGCTCAGCTATAGACTACACCAGCACGACTAGTATCTATGTGGACCCTACTACAGTTTAACCAGCTCAGCTATAGACTACACCAGCAAGACTAGTATCTATGTGGACCCTACTACAGTTTAACCAGCTCAGCTATAGACTACACCAGCATGACTAGTATCTATGTGGACCCTACTACAGTTTAACCAGCTCAGCTATAGACTACACCAGCATGACTAGTATCTATGTGGACCCTACTACAGTTTAACCAGCTCAGCTATAGACTACACCAGCATGACTAGTATCTATGTGGACCCTACTACAGTTTAACCAGCTCAGCTATAGACTACACCAGCATGACTAGTATCTATGTGGACCCTACTACAGTTTAACCAGCTCAGCTATAGACTACACCAGCATGACTAGTATCTATGTGGACCCTACTACAGTTTAACCAGCTCAGCTATAGACTACACCAGCATGACTAGTATCTATGTGGACCCTACTACAGTTTAACCAGCTCAGCTATAGACTACACCAGCATGACTAGTATCTATGTGGACCCTACTACAGTTTAACCAGCTCAGCTATAGACTACACCAGCATGACTAGTATCTATGTGGACCCTACTACAGTTTAACCAGCTCAGCTATAGACTACACCAGCATGACTAGTATCTATGTGGACCCTACTACAGTTTAACCAGCTCAGCTATAGACTACACCAGCATGACTAGTATCTATGTGGACCCTACTACAGTTTAACCAGCTCAGCTATAGACTACACCAGCATGACTAGTATCTATGTGGACCCTACTACAGTTTAACCAGCTCAGCTATAGACTACACCAGCATGACTAGTATCTATGTGGACCCTACTACAGTTTAACCAGCTCAGCTATAGACTACACCAGCGTGACTAGTATCTATGTGGACCCTACTACAGTTTAACTAGCTCAGCTATAGACTACACCAGCATGACTAGTATCTATGTGGACCCTACTACAGTTTAACCAGCTCAGCTATAGACTACACCAGCATGACAATATCTATGTGGACCCTACTACAGTTTAACCAGCTCAGCTATAGACTACACCAGCATGACTAGTATCTATGTGGACCCTACTACAGTTTAACCAGCTCAGCTATAGACTACACCAGCATGACTAGTATCTATGTGGACCCTACTACAGTTTAACCAGCTCAGCTATAGACTACACCAGCATGACTAGTATCTATGTGGACCCTACTACAGTTTAACCAGCTCAGCTATAGACTACACCAGCTTGACTAGTATCTATGTGGACCCTACTACAGTTTAACCAGCTCAGCTATAGACTACACCAGCATGACTAGTATCTATGTGGACCCTACTACAGTTTAACCAGCTCAGCAATAGACTACACCAGCATGACTAGTATCTATGTGGACCCTACTACAGTTTAACCAGCTCAGCTATAGACTACACCAGCGTGACTAGTATCTATGTGGACCCTACTACAGTTTAACTAGCTCAGCTATAGACTACACCAGCTTGACTAGTATCTATGTGGACCCTACTACAGTTTAACCAGCTCAGCTATAGACTACACCAGCATGACTAGTATCTATGTGGACCCTACTACAGTTTAACCAGCTCAGCAATAGACTACACCAGCATGACTAGTATCTATGTGGACCCTACTACAGTTTAACCAGCTCAGCTATAGACTACACCAGCGTGACTAGTATCTATGTGGACCCTACTACAGTTTAACTAGCTCAGCTATAGACTACACCAGCGTGACTAGTATCTATGTGGACCCTACTACAGTTTAACCAGCTCAGCTATAGACTACACCAGCATGACTAGTATCTATGTGGACCCTACTACAGTTTAACCAGCTCAGCTATAGACTACACCAGCACGACTAGTATCTATGTGGACCCTACTACAGTTTAACCAGCTCAGCTATAGACTACACCAGCATGACTAGTATCTATGTGGACCCTACTACAGTTTAACCAGCTCAGCTATAGACTACACCAGCATGACTAGTATCTATGTGGACCCTACTACAGTTTAACCAGCTCAGCTATAGACTACACCAGCATGACTAGTATCTATGTGGACCCTACTACAGTTTAACCAGCTCAGCTATAGACTACACCAGCGTGACTAGTATCTATGTGGACCCTACTACAGTTTAACCAGCTCAGCTATAGACTACACCAGCATGACTAGTATCTATGTGGACCCTACTACAGTTTAACCAGCTCAGCTATAGACTACACCAGCATGACTAGTATCTATGTGGACCCTACTACGGTTTAACCAGCTCAGCTATAGACTACACCAGCATGACTAGTATCTATGTGGACCCTACTACAGTTTAACCAGCTCAGCTATAGACTACACCAGCATGACTAGTATCTATGTGGACCCTACTACAGTTTAACCAGCTCAGCTATAGACTACACCAGCATGACTAGTATCTATGTGGATCCTACTACAGTTTAACCAGCTCAGCTATAGACTACACCAGCATGACTAGTATCTATGTGGACCCTACTACAGTTTAACCAGCTCAGCTATAGACTACACCAGCATGACTAGTATCTATGTGGACCCTACTACAGTTTAACCAGCTCAGCTATAGACTACACCAGCATGACTAGTATCTATGTGGACCCTACTACAGTTTA
>NW_027675333.1:2545000-2620000 GCF_965601325.2 Salmo salar
TATCCGTAGGGTTAGAGTTTCTGTACAGCACTTTGTGACATCTGCTGATGTAAAAAGGTCTTTATAAATACATTAGATTGATTGTTAGGTTCAGGGTATTTAAAGAGATGAACTGTATGGGTTTATATCTCTCTTGCTCCTCCCTGTGGTCTTCTGTGGGAACTACATACCTCATTCACCACACTTGATAGACTCATAATCTGAGGTAGCAACTGAGTCAGAGCTACAAATCAATGATCTCCACCTATCCATTAGGTTTACAACTCAGTGAACCTGCGCAGCATTCTCTCTATTTGATGTCTACGAACCAACAGATTTCAACACATATCAAATTACCAGTTACCATTATTAGTAGCTGTAACCTAGTTAATAATAAGTTACCTGAGGTAAACCTACAAGGTTAGTTAATAATAAGTTACCTGAGGTAAACCTACAAGGTTAGTTAATAATAATTACTTCAAAACCACAGCAAACAGCTGGGACATATAGTAATATTATATATATAATATTATATCACTGGGCTCCTGTGTGCTAACAAACCCTGTGTACCACCCCTCCCCTGTTTAACCTTGAATTTCGTTCAGAAAAACACTTCCACATTTAGCAAAACGAACCAACTCTTTACGGATCTGTTCGGTGGTAATAAACGGAGGCAGATTAGACACCACTACTCTTGTCGAAATCAGCACCAACACAACCCCTCACATAAATCATACTGGTAACTAGCCGGGTAACAAGACTCACCTTTTACATTACCACAACCACCGCCTTGTTCATTCTGGATACAGAGTGTATATGTTCCCACCTGTTCACCGACCAGGATCAATAATTCCTCCACACCATTCTCCACAACGCACCTGAAGAGACAGCGTTTCTTCTCCACTCGGTTGAGGACATCAAACTACCCTACTCCCTCCTCAACTCTAACCGATAAACAGCGGAAACCGATAAACAAACCCTCCCACCATGACAAAATACATTTGGAAAATAGGCAAAAGAATAGCTGCACTCTTTACGAACGACAAAACCTCACGTTACCAACTTCTTCTTCTTCTATGGTATAATGGCGGTCCTCAAACCAACGTTAAAGGAGCATGGCGCCTCCTACTGTGCTGGAGTGTGTTCAATCACGGTTTACACCATTTCTAAATCCTCCTACCTAACTCAGTACTTCTGAGAAAATAAAAAAGATCCCTACTAACTTCTAATAGACCCTCCCCCATCCCCCAAATCCCTTCCAACCCCCCCAACCCCATCCAACCTCAATGACCCTACACTTCAATCTTTCCCTCTCTTCAACATCCTTACAACAATATAACAACACATGCTCCACCGTTTCATTGACAATACCCTCCAGACACAAACCATTCACATGCTGCCAACCAGATGGAAGGACCAGTTCGATGTACAATGTCCTAAAGACAATCGAGGAAACACCACCTCTTCCTTCCTAATCTGACCTTTGAACCTTGGTCCACCGACCTTTCTTTGGAGGGCATATAAATGCCGTCCCTTGTGCTCAGAGTCCCATCTCTTCTGCCACACATCTATCAAAATGTCTCTGATCTCACATTTGTCCTCACCTCTACCCAGTGGAACATTAATATATATTATATCTTGTTTTAAAGTTATTTTAGCTAATTAGTCTACAATTTCATTCCATTCCACACCTGAATGTGCTGGGACCCAGCAGAATCTCACTACTAGACCCATTCTCTCAATTCTCCATAATAACATTAATACCTCCAATAGTAGGTCACTCCTAATAGATTTACCAGATGATAAACTATTCAATACAGACAGAGAATCTGAGGATACTATAACTCTAACAGGCTGTACGTCCTCCACCCACTGGAGGACAACTATTATCACCAACAGTTCAACTGAGTTCACTGACAGTTCATCTGTTAGTCTTCTACATATCTGCACATCACATTCAGGAAGGTAAACACCTGCTCCTGTGGGCCCACTATCTGGGTCCTTGGATCCATCTGTGAAAAGAGGTAAAAAAAGCATAACAACTTCTACCAATGTAATTGTCAACCAGTTTCCCTTTATCACTGACTTCTGACCCAATCTTTCCTTTTGTCTACCAAGGTTAGATCAACAACAGGATCTGGGAGTAACCATGGAGGAACATCCCCTATCACCACAGAAAGGGCCAACCTCCAACTCCCTGAAACTACTCTCATCAGCAAGCTTTCCAACTGTCCAACCAAAACCACTGCCTTGTCTACTAGTATATTCCCAACAGTCATCTAGAACAGTAGCAGTGGGATGCTCAACCTCACAGCCTTTCAACCCAATAAGCTAATGACAATTTATTACGTCGTATATCCAAAGGCATCTCACCTGCCTCAACTGGACTATAATATAAATCCATGATATTATGGGATACAAAATGGGAAAAGGGGAAATTATGATAATACTAAAAAACATCCTTCTAACTAACCCTCCACTACTTTGACCCTATCTGCTCCTGCACCAGGCAAACTAACCCTACACTCATTAAAACCCACTACCCCATTCCACTACTTTGACCCTATCTGCTCCTGCACCAGGCCAACTAACCCTACACTCATTAAAACCCACTACCCCATTCCACTACTTTGACCCTATCTGCTCCTGCACCAGGCCAACTAACCCTACACTCATTAAAACCCACTACCCCATTCCACTACTTTGACCCTATCTGCTCCTGCACCAGGCCAACTAACCCTACACTCATTAAAACCCACTACCCCATTCCACTACTTTGACCCTATCTGCTCCTGCACCAGGCCAACTAACCCTACACTCATTAAAACCCACTACCCCATTCCACTACTTTGACCCTATCTGCTCCTGCACCAGGCCAACTAACCCTACACTCATTAAAACCCACTACCCCATTCCACTACTTTGACCCTATCTGCTCCTGCACCAGGCCAACTAACACTACACTCATTAAAACCCACTACCCCATTCCACTACTTTGACCCCATCTGCTCCTGCACCAGGCCAACTAACCCTACACTCATTAAAACCCACTACCCCCATTCCACTACTTTGACCCTATCTGCTCCTGCACCAGGCCAACTAACCCTACACTCATTAAAACCCACTACCCCATTCCACTACTTTGACCCTATCTGCTCCTGCACCAGGCCAACTAACCCTACACTCATTAAAACCCACTACCCCCATTCCACTACTTTGACCCTATCTGCTCCTGCACCAGGCCAACTAACCCTACACTCATTAAAACCCACTACCCCATTCCACTACTTTGACCCTATCTGCTCCTGCACCAGGCCAACTAACCCTACACTCATTAAAACCCACTACCCCATTCCACTACTTTGACCCTATCTGCTCCTGCACCAGGCCAACTAACCCTACACTCATTAAAACCCACTACCCCATTCCACTACTTTGACCCTATCTGCTCCTGCACCAGGCCAACTAACCCTACACTCATTAAAACCCACTACCCCATTCCACTACTTTGACCCTATCTGCTCCTGCACCAGGCCAACTAACCCTACACTCATTAAAACCCACTACCCCATTCCACTACTTTGACCCTATCTGCTCCTGCACCAGGCCAACTAACCCTACACTCATTAAAACCCACTACCCCATTCCACTACTTTGACCCTATCTGCTCCTGCACCAGGCCAACTAACCCTACACTCATTAAAACCCACTACCCCATTCCACTACTTTGACCCTATCTGCTCCTGCACCAGGCCAACTAACCCTACACTCATTAAAACCCACTACCCCATTCCACTACTTTGACCCTATCTGCTCCTGCACCAGGCCAACGACCTGGGAGGACGGGACACCACCACTCAACACACCCTGGAACTCTTCTGATGTCAAATCTAGTATGACCAAATACTTCTCTGCAGCTGCCACCAAAACATATTTTTTTCTGTGATTTACATTCCATTTCTGCGGTACAGTTGATAACCATTTGCTATGAACACTAAGAAGCCAACCTTACTGAAGCATATATCACTGGTTGGCCCATCCCTCTGTGCTGTCACAGATCTACTACTCACAGGGATCCTCTCAGGATCCCTCAGCCTTGACCCATCCTCCTCTACTTTCTTCACTACCTCAGCAGTGACAACCTGTTCCCAACAGTGGGGTCAGTGGGATTGGATAGGGGCCCCTCTACCTCTCTCTCTCTCTGACTGGAGGAGACAGGTGAAATGGTGTGTCTCCTCTGGTCAACAATACTCACCTTGAGAGACTCCACAGCCTGTTGGAGCTCCTTCAGCTCCTTCTCTCTCTCCTGGAATCTCTGCTGGACCTTCTGCTGACTCATCCCCAGCTGCCTCTGTGGAGAATCACTCTTCAATGAGCTATCAAGCTTTATTAGTCCAGTAGATCAATAGTATAGTAATGTGACATAGGGTCCATAGAGAGGAAGGTCTAAATAATGGATGGTCCATTTACTAAATGATATTTATTTGTTGCTATGTGAATGATTATAGTTTTTATGGTAGGACTACATGTATCAACGGGTTGAGACTGAACTTTGGACTCATAAAAGGGCATTCAGAATGATAATAGTGTTTGACATTATAAAATGGTGATACATCTGGAGAATCTGGGTTGACATATCTATATACTCAAGGTTTGTGTTCATATTTGTTCTGCTGAGGATCTATTTCATTTCAATGATCTCATATTCAAACAGCCTTAGTTCCTACTGTATCTTTAATTCTTTGTTTATCAGACAGTCACCAACAAGTTGTTCTGGTCTTACCTGTTTCTCAGTCCTCTCTGCTGCAGCTGACACTGTATCATGGCCTTTATGTTCATCCATTGTACACAGATAACAGATACACTGCTGATCGGTACGACAGTAAACCTCCAGCAGTTTGTCATGATGAGAGCAGATCTTCTCCTGTAGTTGTGCGGTGGCTTTGACCAGCTTGTGCTTCTTGAAAGCTGGAGATTCGTAGTGAGGTTGGAGGTGAGTCTCACAGTAAGAGGCCAGACACGCCAGACAGGACATGAGGGCTTTCTGCTTTCTGGTCCCAGTGCAGACATCACACGCCACATCTCTAGGTCCAGCATAGCACAGAGCAGGAGGGGGAGCAGCCTGGAGTCCTGTCTTCTTCAGTTTCTCCACCAGCTCAGCCAACATGTTATTTTTACTCAGCGTAGGCCTCGGACTGAAGGTCTGTCTGCACTGAGGACAGCTATAGACCCCTTTCAGAACATCCTGATCCCAGCAGCCCTCAATACAGCTCCTACAGTAACTGTGTCCACAGGGGATGGCGACTGGTTCCTTCAGTAGATCCAGACAGACAGAACAACAGAACTGGTCCTGGTCCAGCAGAACTCCCTGTTGAGCCATTTGGACGGTTGTTCACTCTCACACAGACAGACGAGACAGAGACTCAGATCAGTTTCGTTTCCTCAGAAGAGAGTTTGTGAAGGGGGATGGACTTCCTGGTTCTGCCAGAGGGGTGGGGTTAGAGGGAGGGAGGGGTTAGAGGAATGCAGGAAGAGAGAGAGGAACTGCAAGCAACATCAAGAGGGAGACAAATAGTTTTGTTCTAATGTTAGAGCCCTTAACATATAAATAGTGTTAACCCAGTATCAGTATCAATAGTGTTAACCCAGTATCAGTATCAATAGGGTTAACCCAGTATCAGTGTTAATAGTGTTAACCCAGTATCAGTATCAATAGTGTTAACCCAGTATCAGTATCAATAGTATTAACACAGTATCAGTATCAATAGGGTTAACCCAGAATCAGTATCAATAGTGTTAACCCAGTATCAGTATCAATAGGGTTAACCCAGTATCAGTATTAATAGTGTTAACCAAGTATCAATAGTGTTAACCCAGTATCAATAGTGTTAACCCAGTATCAATAGTGTTAATCCCAGTATCAGTATCAATAGTGTTAACCCAGTATCAGTATCAATAGGGTTAAACCAGTATCAGTATCAATAGTGTTAACCCAGTATCAGTATCAATAGTGTTAACCCAGTATCAGTATCAATAGTGTTAACCCAGTATCAGTATCAATAGTGTTAACCCAGTATCAATATCAATAGTGTTAACCCAGTATCAGTATTAATAGTGTTAACCCAGTATCAATAGTGTTAACCCAGTATCAGTATCAATAGGGTTAACCCAGTATCAGTATCAATAGTGTTAACCCAGTATCAGTATCAATAGTGTTAACCCAGTATCAGTATCAATAGTGTTAACCCAGTATCAGTATCAATAGTGTTAACCCAGTATCAGTATCAATACTGTTAACCCAGTATCAATATCAATAGGGTTAACCCAGTATCAGTATCAATAGGGTTAACCCAGTATCAGTATCAATAGGGTTAACCCAGTATCAGTATCAATAGTGTTAACCCAGTATCAGTATTAATAGGGTTAACCCAGTATCATTATCAATAGTGTTAACCCAGTATCAGTATTAATAGTGTTAACCCAGTATCAGTATTAATAGTGTTAACCCAGTATCAGTATCAATCGAGTTAACCCAGTATCAGTATCAATAGGGTTAATCCAGTATCAATATCAATAGGGTTAACCCAGTATCAGTATTAATAGGGTTAACCCAGTATCAATATCAATAGTGTTAACCCAGTATCAGTATTAATAGTGTTAACCCAGTATCAGTATCAATAGGGTTAATCCAGTATCAATATCAATAGGGTTAACCCAGTATCAGTATTAATAGGGTTAACCCAGTATCAATATCAATAGGGTTAACCCAGTATCAGTATCAATAGGGTTAATCCAGTATCAATATCAATAGGGTTAACCCAGTATCAGTATCAATAGGGTTAACCCAGTATCAATATCAATAGTGTTAACCCAGTATCAATATCAATAGGGTTAACCCAGTATCAGTATCAATAGGGTTAATCCAGTATCAATATCAATAGGGTTAACCCAGTATCAATATCAATAGGGTTAACCCAGTATCAGTATCAATAGTGTTAACCCAGTATCAGTATCAATAGTGTTAACCCAGTATCAATATCAATAGGGTTAACCCAGTATCAGTATAAATAGGGTTAACCCAGTATCAATATCAATAGTGTTAACCCAGTATCGGTTTCAATAGTGTTAACCCAGTATCAGTATTAATAGGGTTAACCCAGTATCAGTATCAATAGTGTTAACCCAGTATCAATATCAATAGGGTTAACCCAGTATCAGTATCAATAGGGTTAACCCAGTATCAGTATCAATAGTGTTAACCCAGTATCAGTATCAATAGTGTTAACCCAGTATCAGTATTAATAGGGTTAACCCAGTATCATTATCAATAGTGTTAACCCAGTATCAGTATTAATAGTGTTAACCCAGTATCAGTATCAATAGGGCTAATCCAGTATCAATATCAATAGGGTTAACCCAGTATCAGTATCAATAGGGTTAACCCAGTATCAATATCAATAGTGTTAACCCAGTATCAATATCAATAGGGTTAACCCAGTATCAGTATCAATAGGGTTAATCCAGTATCAATATCAATAGGGTTAACCCAGTATCAATAGGGTTAACCCAGTATCAGTATTAATAGGGTTAACCCAGTATCAGTATTAATAGTGTTAACCCAGTATCAGTATCAATAGGGTTAACCCAGTATCAGTGTTAATTAGTCCCGTGCTTCGACTACTCAGACCCCTCACACATCCGGTCCATTCTGATGACCTCACAGACACCATACCACTTCTGACACCAATGTAGCAAACAGCTGGGCAGGGAAGTGAACCCAGGTCTCACATGTAAAAGGCCAACAACCTACGCATCGCGCCATTGGCACCAATTGGGTCACTTAGTTGGAATTGTGAAGTGGCTCAATTACATTATCATATGAAATGTAGAGGATCACTGCACTATAGTGGAACTATGATACAATTACATTATCATATGAAATGTAGAGGATCACTACACTATAGAGGAACTATGATACAACTACATTATCATATGAAATGTAGAGGATCACTACACTATAGAGGAACTATAATACAATTACATTATCATATGAAATGTTAAATGTAAGTATAATATATGAATATTGATATATTGAATTTGACTTGACCACGTCCAGTCTGCTCCATTTATATGATTAAACTGACACCAACCTGTCTCAGTAGTAGTAGACTGTTAGGAGTGTTTTACTGTCATTCACTATACTAACATTACACCAACCTGTCTCAGTAGTAGTAGACTGTTAGGAGTGTTTTACTGTCATTCACTATACTAACATTACACCAACCGGTCTCAGTAGTAGTAGACTGTTAGGAGTGTTTTACTGTCATTCACTATACTAACATTACACCAACCTGTCTCAGTAGTAGTAGACTGTTAGGAGTGTTTTACTGTCATTCACTATACTAACATTACACCAACCTGTCTCAGTAGTAGTAGACTGTTAGGAGTGTTTTACTGTCATTCACTATACTAACATTACACCAACCTGTCTCAGTAGTAGTAGACTGTTAGGAGTGTTTTACTGTCATTCACTATACTAACATTACACCAACCTGTCTCAGTAGTAGTAGACTGTTAGGAGTGTTTTACTGTCATTCACTATACTAACATTACACCAACCTGTCTCAGTAGTAGTAGACTGTTAGGAGTGTTTTACTGTCATTCACTGTACTAACATTACATTTAATTTATCTACACACTTTACAATAATCCCTGGCAGGATTCTCACCTTGAAACTTCATTGAGATTTTTTTCTGTTCTGTTCTGTATATTCTGATGGGTGAGGCCTGAGCTGGAATGTGAAGCTAACTGAAGCTGGCTAGCTTTAGAAAACCAGTATATCAAGCCTGTATCATAGTATACCCCTCAGGCTACGTTCAGGTTTCATCAAGAGGCAGGTATCAACATGCCGAGTCGTAGGCGACAACCTGGGTTGTATTCATTAGTTTACTCCACAGCCAGTTAAATAAAACATAAACCGCTTACTCTAAACGCTGTACAACGTGACCTAAACGGTTTCTGTTGCCGAAACGTTTTGCTACGGTGGGCACTAATGAATACACACAAACTGTTTTGAGGAAGTGTAAGTTGTTGTTAGTCTCTCCACAATATTTTTGTCTCTCTTTCACACAACATACCTTCCTGAGTGAAAGGAGTTAACTGTAGATTATAAAGAGAACATGTTTGTTTGTTACTTGTTGTGTTTTAAGCCTGTTTTGAGAAGACAAGTCTATAGACCTATGATACAGTACACTCTTAGAATAAAGGGTTCCAAACGGGTCCTCCGGCCGTCCCCATAGGAGAACGCTTTTGGGTTCCAGGTAGAACCCTTCTGGCTTCAGTGTAAAACCCTCTGTGGAAAGGGTTCTTCACGGAACCCAGAAGGGTTCTACCTAGTACCAAAAAGGGTTCTACAAAGGGTTCTCCTATGGGGACAGCCAAAGAACCCTTTTAGATTGTAGATAGTGTAGGAGCGATCACCCTGGGGCACACAGATGGGCACAGAACGAATTCACCCCACACATCTAATTTATATCAAAAACATTTTAAGGAGAGTAGGACTATTTTAACACTGTCCACTAAAAATATCAACTATATGAATACACATAACAATACCATCAACTATATTAATACACATAACAATATCATCAACTATATTAATACACACAACAATACCATTAACTATATGAATACACACAACAATATCACCAACTATATGAATACACATAACAATATCATCAACTATATTAATACACATAACAATATCATCAACTATATTAATACACACAACAATACCATCAACTATATTAATACACATAACAATATCACCAACTATATGAATACACATAACAATATCATCAACTATATTAATACACACAACAATACCATTAACTATATTAATACACATAACAATATCACCAACTATATGAATACACATAACAATATCATCAACTATATGAATACACATAACAATATCACCAACTATATTAATACACATAACAATATCATCAACTATATTAATACACATAACAATATCATCATCTATATGAATACACACAACAATATCACCAACTATATTAATACACATAACAATATCATCAACTATATTAATACACACAACAATATCATCAACTATATTAATACACACAACAATATCATCAACTATATGAATACACACAACAATATCATCAACTATATTAATACACAATAATCATCTTACCTTTTATCTCTCTCTCAATAGAAACAGAGTCTGAATGATCATTCGGTCGTCGAAAGTTACTTTCGTTTGCTCTGCTCATTTACATATCAGGTTCTGCCTGTTCTCTCTCCACTCCCTCTCTCTTTACAGCTCTTACAATGTGCAGCTCCTCTCTCTCCCCAGGGGTAGCAGCTCCTCTCTCCCCAGGGGTAGCAGCTCCTCTCTCCCCAGGGGTAGTAGCTCCTCTCTCCCCAGGGGTAGCAGCTCCTCTCTCCCCAGGGGTAGCAGCTCCTCTCTCCCCAGGGGTAGCAGCTCCTCTCTCCCCAGGGGTAGCAGCTCCTCGCTCCCCAGGGGTAGCAGCTCCTCTCTCTCCAGGGGTAGCAGCTCCTCTCTCCCCAGGGGTAGCAGCTCCTCTCTCCCCAGGGGTAGCAGCTCCTCTCTCTCCAGGGGTAGCAGCTCCTCTCTCCCCAGGGGTAGCAGCTCCTCTCTCCCCAGGGGTAGCAGCTCCTCTCTCTCCAGGGGTAGCAGCTCCTCTCTCCCCAGGGGTAGCAGCTCCTCTCTCCCCAGGGATTTGAAGACATTAGGAGCTACTTTTGAACACATAGATCTACAGTGTATTGCCAACAACTTCAAACATTGACTCTGACCTGTCCAAAAAGCCAATCTGATTAAATTACCCCTCAATCCCTTCTTTCTTTTTTTCTCTCTCTCTAAAGTCACACTTTTTAAAAGTGGCAATATTTCGAGAATAAAGTGGCAATATTTTGATAATATATCAACATTATATTTTTAGAATGAAGTCTGTTATGAATGTAGGGGATGTGTTGAATAAGTGCATGTCTCCCTGACTACCTGTTACTGAACCACTGTTGAAATGCCTCAGTTAGATGTCCTGGTGAAACTATAATAAAGTCTGTTATATTTCTAGATGAATGTAGGGGATGTGTTTAATAAGTGCATGTCTCCATGACTACCTGTTGCTGTACCACTGTTGAAATGCCTCAGTTAGATGTCCTGGTGAAACTATAATAAAGTCTGTTATATTTCTAGATGAATGTAGGGGATGTGTTTAATAAGTGCATGTCTTCCTGACTACCTGTTGCTGTACCACTGTTGAAATGCCTCAGTTAGATGTCCTGGTGAAACTACCCTTTAGAATTGGATTTACTAAAGTTTGTATCATTCACAACTAAAGTTGCCAAATAACAGTTTAAAATTATCACTTTTATACTCAACATAGACACTTCATATGAACACTCACTCTGGAATGATACAAATATCCTTTTTATTTCATTCAAGCAAAATACAGTTATATTATTATTACTATAAAATCATATAATATAAAATAATGGCACATGACTTATATGTATAGACCCATCTAGTCTACTAAATGAACAAGCCTACATCCTATAACAAGGAGCATAGCCAGATAACATACAGTATCTAGTCTACTAAATGAACAAGCCTACAGTCTATATCATAGCCAGATAACATACAGTATCTAGTCTACTAAATGAACAAGCCTACAGTCTATATCATAGCCAGATAACATACAGTATCTAGTCTACTAAATGAACAAGCCTACAGTCTATATCATAGCCAGATAACATACAGTATCTAGTCTACTAAATGAATAAGCCTACAGTTTATATCATAGCCAGATAACATACAGTATCTAGTCTACTAAATGAACAAGTCTACATCCTATGACATGGAGCATAGCCAGATAACATACAGTAGGACAACTCATATTCTGTTCTTCTATAATACATGTTTATTTAGATCTGCCTGAAATAAATAATGGATTCATTGTGATGTTGTGTATTACATTTTTTATTTTTTTATTTTTATGTAGATGTTCCAAAGGTGCTTATCAGGGGTTTGTATGAGGCTTGTAGACAGTGGTTTGTTTGAGGCTTGTAGACAGTGGTTTGTATGAGGCTTGTAGACAGGGGTTTGTATGAGGCTGGTAGACAGTGGTTTGTATGAGGCTTGTAGACAGTGGTTTGTTTGAGGCTTGTAGACAGTGGTTTGTATGAGGCTTGTAGACAGTGGTTTGTATGAGGCTGGTAGACAGGGGTTTGTATGAGGCTTGTAGACAGTGGTTTGTATGAGGCTTGTAGACAGTGGTTTGTATGAGGCTTGTAGACAGTGGTTTGTATGAGGCTTGTAGACAGTGGTTTGTTTGAGGCTTGTAGACAGTGGAGGCATGGAGTTGCTAAATGTATCAATGTTAATTAACAGCCATTTACCTGCAGGTCAGCAGTCTGTTGCATGACAATAACCGGAAGACAAAGAAATCTAGTTCTAGGCCTTTGTCTTGGTCACCTAAATCATCCTCTTTCCTACCATTTTACCCTGGCTGCTGCTGTTTTTTAGGGTCTTCCTAGAAAATATTCTTACAAGAACCTTTTCATCTTTAGAGTTCCTCTGGGAACCTTTCCTAATCAATAAGTTCATATTTTAACCTTTCCTAATCAATGGGTTCATATTTTAACCTTTCCTAATCAATGGGTTCATATTTTAACCTTTCCTAATCAATAAGTTCATATTTGAACCTTTCCTAATCAGTGGGTTCATATTTTAACCTTTCCTAATCAATAAGTTCATATTTTAACCTTTCCTAATCAATTGGTTCATATTTTAACCTTTCCTAATCAATGGGTTCATATTTTAACCTTTCCTAATCAATGGGTTCATATTTTAACCTTTCCTAATCAATGGGTTCATATTTTAACCTTTCCTAATCAATGGGTTCATATTTTAACCTTTCCTAATCAATGGGTTCATATTTTAACCTTTCCTAATCAATGTGTTCACATTTTAAACTTTCCTAATCAATGTGTTCACATTTTAAACTTTCTTATCATAAATGGTTATTGGAGGAACCTGAAGAAGAATAGGTTCCAGGAGGAACCTTTCAATATGCTGGCGCCTCTTATTCTCAATAGCTTCTGCATGACTACTACCACCCACGTCAACAATCCATTCCAGGACAGACTGGTAGCTACACAACAACACTTCAATATGCTGGCGCCCTCTTCTTATCAATAGCTCCTGTTTCATAATAAAGAAAAACCCTAGAGTGTCCAAGCTTCTGACTGGTATTGTATGTGTGGAATTATTTTTGTTTTAGAATGGTCCACAAAAAAAACATGTCATCTGAAGCCTGCACTCCAATAGTGAATGGAGGTTAGGGGTGTTACGTTTTTAATATGCAAGCATAGGCGACATGTCCACAAGGCTAGGTAAGCTAAGCTTTTCCTACAGTAAATGTAATAAAGCCTACTCCTGTCTATACAGAAAGAAAGAAATAGGTTACTAAAAAATAATTATTTGGCCACAGAGGATCATTAGCTTCTTTAAAATAAATAAATAAATCATTTGTGGATTGTTGTTTCAAATGTAATTTCCTCTCTAAGAAGAAAAGGTTATTCAAGGAGCCTTTTTGAGTTGCCGCTGTGGGTAACCTTCCTGAAAGGTAGGAGTTCCCTGAAGAACCTTTTTGAAAATGTATTTTTTTTCTTCTTTTAGGATTCATTTTTGAACCCTTTTATTATTAATAATATGTAGCAATAATAATAATTATATTTAAAAAAATGGTAATAACCCATATAATAACATAAAACATTAATTTAAGAATATTCATATTGTCTAAAGTGAACTAAAATATAAACTCCATGTTTCTTGAGAGGAAATAAAAGGTCCCAGAAATTGTTTATACGCACAAAAACCGTATTTCTCTTAAATTTGTTTAGTGACCATTTATCCTTTGCCAAGATAATCAATCCACCTGACAAGTGTTGCATATCAAGAAGTTGATTAAACAGCATGCTCATTACACAGGTGTACCTTGTGCTGGGGACAATAAAAGACCTCCCTAAAAAGTGCAGTTTCATCACACAACACAATGCCACAGATGTCTAATGTTTTAAGGGAGCATGCTAAATTGCATGCTTATTGCAGGAATGGTGCCAGACAATTTTATGTTCATTACTCTACCATAACCCGTCTCCAACGTTGTTTTAGAGAATTTGACAGTACGTCAAACCGGGCCTCACAACTGCAGACCACGTGTATCCACGCCAGCCCAGGACCTCTATATCCGGCTTCTTGAGACCGTCTGAGACCAGTCATCCGGACAGCTGATGAAACTGGGGGATCGTCTGAGACCAGTCATCAAGACACCTGATGAAACTGGGGGTTTGAAAAACTGAAGACTTTCTGCACGAGCGGATTGCTGAACAGAGTTCCCCATGGTGGCAGTGGGGTTATGGTATGGGCAGTCATATGCTACGGACAATGAACACAATAGCATTTTATCAACCGCAATTTCAATGAACAGAAATACCGTGATGAGATCCTGAGGACCATTGTCGTGCCATTCATCCCCCGC
This sequence comes from Salmo salar, assembly GCF_965601325.2. Lineage (NCBI taxonomy): Eukaryota > Metazoa > Chordata > Actinopteri > Salmoniformes > Salmonidae > Salmo > Salmo salar. Next base: position 2,559,574 of record NW_027675333.1, read on the forward strand.
CATCACCTCATGTTTCAGCATGATAATGCACGGCCCCATGTCGCAGGGATCTGTACACAATTCCTGGAAGCTGAAAATGTCTAAGTTCTTTCATTGCCTGCACCCATTGAGCATGTTTGGGATGCTCTGGATCAACAGTGTACGACAGCGGCTTCCAGTTCCCGCCAAAATCCAGCAAGTTCGCGCCGCCATTGAAGAGGAGTGGGACAACATTCCACAGGCCACAATCAACAGCCTGATCAACTCTATGAAAAGGAGATGTGTTGGGCTGCATGAGGCAAATCACACCAGATACAAATAACTGCCTCCTTGTCCCCATACAGCTGGTGGGGCTCCTGTTCCCTTACACCATGTGGGGGGCCATACACCGTGTGGGGGTCCTGTCCCCATACACCATGTGGGGGGCCATACACCATGTGGGGGGCCATACACCGTGTGGGGGTCCTGTCCCCATACACCATGTGGGGGGCCATACACCGTGTGGGGGTCCTGTCCCCATACACCATGTGGGGGGCCATACACCGTGTGGGGGTCCTGTCCCCATACACCATGTGGGGGGCCATACACCATGTGGGGGGCCATACACCGTGTGGGGGTCCTGTCCCCATACACCATGTGGGGGGCCATACACCGTGTGGGGTTCCTGTCCCCATACACCATGTGGGGGGCCTGTCCACATAAACCATGTGGGGGGCCATACACCATGTGGGGGGCCTGTCCCCATACAGCAGGTGGGGGGCCTGTCCCCATACAGCAGGTGGGGAGCCTGTCCCCAGACAGCAGTGGGGGGGCTGTCCCCATACACCATGTGGGGGTCCTGTCCCCATACACCATGTGGGGGGCCTGTCCCCATACACCATGTGGGGGGCCTGTCCCCATACACCATGTGGGGGGCCTGTCCCCATACACCGTGTGGGGGTCCTGTCCCCATACACCATGTGGGGGGCCATACACCATGTGGGGGGCCATACACCGTGTGGGGGTCCTGTCCCCATACACCATGTGGGGGGCCATACACCGTGTGGGGTTCCTGTCCCCATACACCATGTGGGGGGCCTGTCCCCATACACCATGTGGGGGGCCTGTCCCCATACACCATGTGGGGGGCCTGTCCCCATACACCATGTGGGGGGCCTGTCCCCATACACCGTGTGGGGGTCCTGTCCCCATACACCATGTGGGGGGCCTGTCCCCATACAGCAGGTGGGGGGCCTGTCCCCAGACAGCAGTGGGGGGGCTGTCCCCATACACCATGTGGGGGTCCTGTCCCCATACACCATGTGGGGTTCCTGTCCCCATACACCATGTGGGGTTCCTGTCCCCATACACCATGTGGGGGTCCTGTCCCCATACACCATGTGGGGGTCCTGTCCCCATACACCATGTGGGGTTCCTGTCCCCATACACCATGTGGGGTTCCTGTCCCCATACACCATGTGGGGGTCCTGTCCCCATACACCATGTGGGGTTCCTGTCCCCATACACCATGTGGGGTTCCTGTCCCCATACACCATGTGGGGTTCCTGTCCCCATACACCATGTGGGGTTCCTGTCCCCATACACCATGTGGGGTTCCTGTCCCCATACACCATGTGGGGGTCCTGTCCCCATACACCATGTGGGGGGCCTGTCCCCATACACCATGTGGGGGGCCTGTCCCCATACACCGTGTGGGGGTCCTGTCCCCATACACCATGTGGGGGGCCTGTCCCCATACAGCAGGTGGGGGGCCTGTCCCCAGACAGCAGTGGGGGGGCTGTCCCCATACACCATGTGGGGGTCCTGTCCCCATACACCATGTGGGGTTCCTGTCCCCATACACCATGTGGGGTTCCTGTCCCCATACACCATGTGGGGGTCCTGTCCCCATACACCATGTGGGGTTCCTGTCCCCATACACCATGTGGGGTTCCTGTCCCCATACACCATGTGGGGTTCCTGTCCCCATACACCATGTGGGGGTCCTGTCCCCATACACCATGTGGGGTTCCTGTCCCCATACACCATGTGGGGTTCCTGTCCCCATACACCATGTGGGGGTCCTATCCCCATACAGCCGACAAAAAACTGAGTGCTGGTTTAAACTCTGGTTTTGGCTTGGAACCAATGGGGTCATTGGTATGCAGGAACCAATGGGGTCAAAACGTTAGCTAGCTAAAATATGTAAAAATTTACCAGAGGCTAACATTAGCTAGCTAAAATTAGCCAGCTAGCTAGAAAAACCTTCCTTGACGTTCTTCTCCCTAAAAAATGCAGAACAGGGAATACCACTTAGCAGGAATTTGTTGTGTTCATTTAGAGAAACTGTAGTTGTTTTCCAGCAAGTGTTGTTGTGTAGCTACCAGTCTGTCCTGGAATGGAATGTTGATGTGGGTGGTAGTAGTCATGTGGAAGTTATTGATTAAAAGAAGGCGCCAGTTCCTCCAAGAACCATTTATGATTAGGAAAGGTTAAAATATGAACCATTGATTAGGAAATGATAAAATATGAACCCATTGATTAGGAAAGGTTAAAATATGAACCCATTGATTAGGAAATGTAAAAATATGAACCCATTGATTAGGAAAGGTTAAAATAGGAACCCATTGATTAGGAAAGGTTCAAATATGAACTTATTGATTAGGAAAGGTTAAAATATGAACCCATTGATTAGGAAAGGTTAAAATATGAACCCATTGATTAGGACATTTTAATATATGAACCCATTGATTAGGAAAGGTTCCCAGAGGAACTCTAAAGATGAAATGGTTCTTGTAAGAATATTTTTTACATTTCAACTTTCCTAATTGAACCCCTAATTATTTAAATTTTTGAAATACATTTTTTGTTTAACCTTTATTTAACTAGGCAAGTCAGTTAAGAACACATTCTTATTTACAATGACGGCCTACCCCGGCCAAACCTGGACGAAGCTGGGCCAATTGTGCTCTGCCCTATGGGAATCCCAATCACGGCCGGTTGGGATACAGCCTGGATTCTTAATGTGTTCTTCTGAAATAGGCTAGATTTTCTTCATGCCATGTTTCTTTAGACCTGTCTCAGATAAATACTGGAGTTATTGTGATGGTGTAGAATATATTACATGGAGTTATTGTGAAGGTGTAGACTATATTACATGGAGTTATTGTGATGGTGTAGACTATATTACATGGAGTTATTGTGATGGTGTAGACTATATTACATGGAGTTATGTGATGGTGTACGCTATATTACATGGAGTTATTGTGATGGTGTAGACTATATTACATGGAGTTATTTTGATGGTGTAGGCTATATTACATGGAGTTATTGTGATGGTGTAGACTATATTACTGTAACAGCTGTCTTCAAGAATGGACCAAGGCGCAGCGGGAATGTGGATACTCATAGTTTAATTCAAAAAAAGAGTAAAGTATCCACGGTGAAAAACAATAAGCAAGACAGCAACAGTTTTACAGGCTATACAAACGCAGTGCAAAAACAACTACCCACAATCCCAAAGAAAAACACACCCTTTTATATAGGACTCCCAATCAAAGGCAACTCAACACACCTGCCTTCAATTGGGAGTCACATCCCCAACACAAACCCTTAACATACAAAAAACCTGCCACATCCTGACCACAACTGATACAATACCTCCATCTGCTGGTCAGGACGTGACAGTACCCCCCCCTCAAGGTGCAGACCCCGGAATGCACCTAAAAAAAAGAAAACACAAAAAATATCCCCAATACCCCAACAAAACCAATAAACAATAACCCCTAAACAATAAGGGAGGGAAGGGAGGGTGGCTGCCGTCACCGACGGCACTGTGCTACACCCTCCCTCCCCAACCCACCTATCCTGGAGGTGGCTCAGGTGCAGGACGTGGACCTCGCTCCACCTTCAGCGTCGGCCACTTCGGTGGCGCCGATAGCTGCGCCGGTCAGACGGGCCACTCGGGCTGACCCTGGCAGACGGACCACTCTGTCTGGGCCGGAAGACATGCGGGCCACTTGGGCTGGGTCGGAAGACAGGAGGGCCACTCGGGCTGGGCCGGAGGACAGGCGGGCCACTCGGGCTGGGCCGGAGGACAGGCGGGCCACTCGGGCCACTCGGGCTTGGCCGGAGGACAGGCGGGCCACTCGGGCTGGGCTGGAGGACAGGCGGGCCACTCGGGCTTGGCCGGAGGACAGGCGGGCCACTCGGGCTGGGCCGGAGGACAGGCGGGCCACTCGGGCTGGGCCGGAGGACAGGCGGGCCACTCGGGCTGGGCCGGAGGACAGGTGGGCACTCTGGCAGGGCCGGAGGGCAGTCGGGCCACTCTGGCAAGGCCGGAGGGCAGTCGGGCCACTCTGGCAGCTCCGGGCAGTCGGGCCACTCTGGTAGCTCCGGGCAGTCGGGCCACTCTGGCAGCTCCGGGCAGTCGGGCCACTCTGGCAGCTCCGGGCAGTCGGGCCACTCGGGCAGCTCCGGGCAGTCGGGCCACTCGGGCAGCTCCGGGCAGTCGGGCCACTCTGGCAGCTCCGGGCAGTCGGGCCACTCTGGCAGCTCCGGGCAGTCGGGCCACTCCGGCAGCTCCTGACTAGCGGGCGGCTCTGGCGACTCTTGACTGGCGGCGGCTCTGGCGACTCTTGACTGGCGGGCGGCTCTGGTGACTCTTGACTGGCGGGCGGCTCAGGTGACTCTTGACTGGCGGGCGGCTCAGGTGACTCTTGACTGGCGGGTGGCTCAGGTGACTCTTGACTGGCGGGCGGCTCAGGTGACTCTTGACTGGCGGGCGGCTCAGGTGACTCTTGACTGGCGAGCGGCTCTGGTGACTCTTGACTGGCGGGTGGCTCTGGTGACTCTTGACTGGCGGACAGCTCTGGTAACTCTTGACTGGCGAGGCTAGGCTGACGCACTAGACGCCTGATGCGTGGGGCTGGTACTGGACGTGCCAGCCTGGAGACACGCACCTCCATGCTAGTGAGTGTAGCGGGAAACACTGGACCTTCGAGGCGCACTGGCGGTCTTGAGCGCAGGGTTGGCATCACCCCTTCCGGCTCGATGCTCACCTCACCCTGGCACATGCGGGCCGCTGGTACAGGGCGGACTGGCCTGTGCGTCCGTATAGGCGAGATGGTGCATACCTCAGCGTAACATGGCGCCCTCCACCTCATACGCACCTCCCTATAATCACAGGTAGCTGGCTTACGGCTCTTCCTTGGCCTGGCCAAACTGCCCGTGTGCCCTCCCCCAAAAAATTATTGGGCTGCCTCTCGGGTTCCCTTAGCTCCCTTAGTTTGTCCTCCCAGAATCGTCTTTCGTCCTGCCAAGTCCATTCCTTTCGTTCCTCCTGGCACTGATCCCTCCTCTTCCGCTGCTTGGTCCTTTGGTGGTGGGTAGTTCTGTAACAGCTGTCTTCAAGAATGGACCAAGGCGCAGCGGGAATGTGGATACTCATAGTTTAACCTGTTAGGGCTAGGGGGCAGTATTGACACGGCTGGATAAAAAACGTACCCGATTTAATCTGGTTACTACTCCTGCCCAGTAACTAGAATATGCATATAATTATTGGCTTTGGGTAGAAAACACCCTAAAGTTTCTAAAACTGTTTGAATGGTGTCTGTGAGTATAACAGAACTCATATGGCAGGCCAAAACCTTAGAAGATTTCAAGCAGGAAGTGGCCTGTCTGAGAAGTAGTGTTTCATCTTGGCTCTTTTTATTGAAGACTCAGGATCTGTGCAATAACGTGACACTTCCTACGGCTTCCATAGGGTCTCAGAGCCCGGGAAAAAGCTGAACGATATCGAGGCAGGCTCTGGCTGAAACACTTTATCGCTTTTGGCAAGTGGCCACTCAGAGTACTATGGGCTTAGGCGCGTGCCCGCTTCGACCGAATGCTTTCTTTTCCTTTGTCTGTTTACCTAAACGCAGATTCCCGGTCTGAATATTATCGCTTTTTTATGAGAAAAATTGCATAAAAATTGATTTTAAACAGCGGTTGACATGCTTCGAAGTACGGTAATGGAATATTTAGATTTTTTTTGTCACGAATTGCGCCATGCTCGCCACCCTTATTTACCCTTTAGGATAGTGTCTAGAACGCACGAACAAAACGCCGCTGTTTGGATATAACGATGGATTATTTTGGACCAAACCAACATTTGTTATTGAAGTAGAAGTCCTGGGAGTGCATTCTGACGAAGACAACAAAGGTAAGAACATTTTTCTTATAGTAAATCTGACTTTGATGAGTGCTAAACTTGCTGGGTTTCTAAATAGCTAGCCCTGTGATGCCGGGCTATCTACTGAGAATATTGCAAAATGTGCTTTCAACGAAAAGCTATTTTAAAATCGGACATATCGAGTGCATAGAGGAGTTCTGTATCTATAATTCTTAAAATAATTGTTATGCTTTTTGTGAACGTTTATCGTGAGTAATTTAGTAAATTCACCGGCAGTGTTCGGTGGGAATGCTAGTCACATGCTAGTCACATGCTAATGTAAAAAGCTGGTTTTTGATATAAATATGAACTTGATTGAACAAAACATGCATGTATTGTATAACATAATGTCCTAGGGTTGTCATCTGATGAAGATCATCAAAGGTTAGTGCTACATTTAGCTGTGGTTTGGGTTTATGTGACATTATATGCTAGCTTGAAAAATGGGTGTCTGATTATTTCTGGCTGGGTACTCTGCTGACATAATCTAATGTTTTGCTTTCGTTGTAATACCTTTTTGAAATCGGACAGTGTGGTTAGATTAACGAGAGTCTTATCCTTAAAATGGTGTAAAATAGTCATATTTAAAAAAAATTGAAGTAATATCATATCTAAGGTATTTGAATAACGCGCCACAGGATTCAACTGGCTGTTGAGTAGGTGGGACGCAAGCGTCCCACCTAGCCCATAGAGGTTAAAGTGTGTTAAATTAGTCAAAGGTTTAGTATTTGGTCCCATATTCTTTGACTGCAATGACTACATCAAGCCTGTGACTGCCATGATTGAGAAAGATCATGAATAATAATGAGTGAGAGAGTTACAGAGGCTGCAACAAAACATGCTAACCTCTCACCATTACCAATAACAGAGGCTACAACAAAACATGCTAACCTCTCACCATTACCAATAACAGAGGCTACAACAAAGCATGCTAACCTCTCACCATTACCAATAACAGAGGCTACAACAAAGCATGCTAACCTCTCACCATTACCAATAACAGAGGCTACAACAAAGCATGCTAACCTCTCACCATTACCAATAACAGAGGCTACAACAAAACATGCTAACCTCTCACCATTACCAATACCAGAGGCTACAACAAAACATGCTAACCTCTCACCATTACCAATAACAGAGGCTACAACAAAACATGCTAACCTCTCACCATTACCAATAACAGAGGCTACAACAAAACATGCTAACCTCTCACCATTACCAATAACAGAGGCTACAACAAAACATGCTAACCTCTCACCATTACCAATAACAGAGGATACAACAAAACATGCTAACCTCTCACCATTATCAATAACAGAGGATACAACAAAACATGCTAACCTCTCACCATTACCAATAACAGAGGATACAACAAAATATGCTAACCTCTCACCATCACCAATGTATTTATTTATAAGCACCTCACATTGTGGTTACTCACTACTTGGTAGATATTCCCTCAGCGAAGTATGGCAGTTCCATGCAGGTTTCCTCACCAAGTCCAAGGCAGCACAGCTACCCATGCAGACAGTACTCCTTAGCCGTAGCCGATATCCCCATGGCAACACGAACTCGTTAAACTTCCCAAGCAATTATCTCCCGGTGTCAGACGATGCTAGGCTAACCTCTAGGCTGGCTAATACCTCCACGACGAGACGGTAGCTTCAGTCTTTACTAAGTTTTAGCTAAATTATAACAACTCTTTTATTAAATAAAACATGTATTTCCCTTCATGTCTTAGTAGCTATGGGTTTTGTTGTAGTTCTGTCGTCTTCTTTTATAATTTTTCTTCACCAACCGTCCTGAGGTAAAACGTCCATCCTTTCATCAACGTCTTTTTCCCTCCCGTTAACCAGGTCAACTCCCATTGGCCACAACTTAACAAGCGACCTTATTGGTCAAAACGTAAACTTCAAAGTAAAACAAACTATTCACTTATAGATTAAATAAATATTTCTTCAAAAAGCATAATGCATTAACAACATTACAGTTTAGGAGCAATTCAATCACTTTTAAATATAATACCAATTAATTATAACAAATAAACTCAATACTTGTTTCAAACAAGGGTATTACACAAACATACAGTCAATAATACAGTAGAAAAATAAGTCTATATACAATGTGAGCAAATTAAGTGAAATAAGGGAGGTAAAGGCAAAAAAAGGCCATGGTGGCAAAGTAAATACAATATAGCAAGTAAAACACTGGAATGGTAGATTTGTAGTGGAAGAAAGTGCAAAGTAGAAATAATGGGGTGCAAAGGAGCTAAATAAATAAATACAGTAGGGGAAGAAGTAGTTGGGATAAATTATAGATGGGCTATGTACAGGTGCAGTAATCTGTGAGCTGCTCTGACAGCTGGTGCTTAAAGCTAGTGAGGGAGATAAGTGTTTCGAGTTTTAGAGATTTTTGTAGTTCGTTCCAGTCATTGGCAGCAGATAACTGGAAGAAGAGGCGGCCGAAGGAGGAATTGGCTTTGGGGGTGACCAGAGAGATACACCTGCTGGAGCGCGTGCTACAGGTGGGTGCTGCTATGGTGACCAGTGAGCGGAGATAAGGGGGGACTTTACCTAGCAGGGTCTTGTAGATGACCTGGAGCCAGTGGGATTGGCGACGAGTATGAAGCGAGGGCCAGCCAACGAGAGCGTACAGGTCGCAGTGGTGGGTAGTACAGTGGGGAAAAAAGTATTTGATCCCCTGCTGATTTTGTACGTTTGCCCACTTACAAAGAAATGATCAGTCTATAATTTTAATGGTAGGTTTATTTGAACAGTGAGAGACAGAATAACAGCAAAAAAATCCAGAAAATACGCATGTTAAAAATGTTATACAATTATTTGCATTTTAATGAGGGAAATAAGTATTTGTTCCCCTCTCAATCAGAAAAATTCAAGTCATTAAGGTTTCGAGGCTGACGTTTGGCAACTCGAAACCTTCAGCTCCCTCCACAGATTTTCTATGGGATTAAGGTCTGGAGACTGGCTAGGCCACTCCAGGACCTTAATGTGCTTCTTCTTGAGCCACTCCTTTGTTGCCTTGGCCGTGTGTTTTGGGTCATTGTCATGCTGGAATACCCATCCACGACGCATTTTCAATGCCCTGGCTGAGGGAAGGAGGTTCTCACCCAAGATTTGACGGTACATGGCCCCGTCCATCGTCCCTTTGATGCAGTGAAGTTGTCCTGTCCCCTTAGCAGAAAAACACCCCTTTAGCATAATGTTTCCACCTCCATGTTTGATGGTAGAGATGGTGTACTTGGGGTCATAGGCAGCATTCCTCCTCCTCCAAACACAGCGAGTTGAGTTGATGTCAAAGAGCTCCATTTTGGTCTCATCTGACCACAACATTTTCACCCAGTTGTCCTCTTAATCATTCAGATGTTCATTGGCAAACTTCAGACGGGCATGTATATGTATTCTTGCGCAGGGGGACCTTGCTGGCGCTGCAGGATTTCAGTCCTTCACGGCGTAGTGTGTTACCAATTGTTTTCTTTGTGACTATGGTCCCAGCTGCCTTGAGATCATTGACAAGATCCTCCCGTGGAGTTCTGGGCTGATTCCTCACCGTTCTCAATCATTGCAACTCCACGAGGTGAGATCTTGCATGGAGCCCCAGGCCGAGGGATATTGACAGTTATTTTGTGTTTCTTCCATTTGCGAATAATCGCACCAAATGTTGTCACCTTCTCACCAAGCTGCTTGGCGATGGTCATGTAGCCCATTCCAGCCTTGTGTAGGTCTACAATCTTGTCCCTGACATCCTCGGAGAGCTCTTTGGTTTTGGCCATGGTGGAGAGTTTGGAATCTGATTGATTGATTGCTTCTGTGGACAGGTGTCTTTTTTTACAGGTAACAAGTTGCGGTTAGGAGCACTCCCTTTAAGAGTGTGCTCCTAATCTCAGCTCGTTACCTGTATAAAAGACACCTGGGAGCCAGAAATCTTTCTGATTGAGAGGGGGTCAAATACTTATTTCCCTCATTAAAATGCAAATCAATTTATAACATTTCTGACATTAGTTTTTCTGGATGTTTTTGTTGTTATTCTGTCTCTCACTGTTCAAATAAACCTACCATTAACCTGTTAGGGCTAGGGGGCAGCATTTGCACGTCTGGATAAAAAAAATGTACCCGATTTAATCTGGTTACTAATCATACCCAGTAACTAGAATATGCATATACTTATTATATATGGATAGAAAACACTCTAAAGTTTCTAAAACTGTTTGAATGGTGTCTGTGAGTATAACAGAACTCATTTGGCAGGCAAAACCCTGAGACATTTTCTGACAGGAAGTGGATACCTGATGTGTTGTATTGACTTTAAACCTATCCCATTGAAAAACACAGGGGCTGAGGAATATTTTGGCACTTCCTATTGCTTCCACTAGATGTCACCAGCCTTTACAAAGTGTTTTGAGTCTTCTGGAGGGAGAACTGACCGAACAAGAGCCATGGAACGATGATGTCCCATTAGACACCTGGCGCGCGAGTTCATGTTGGGTACCCTCGTTCCAATACGTTATAAAAGAGTATGCATTCGTCCACCTTGAATATTATTCATGTTCTGGTTAAAAAAGGCCCTAATGATTTATGCTATACAACGTTTGACATGTTTGAACGAACGGAAATATATTTTTTCCCCTCGTTCATGACGAGAAGTCCGGCTGGCTTAGATCACGTGCTAACAAGACGGAGATTTTTGGACATAAATGATGAGCTTTTTTGAACAAAACTACATTCGTTATGGACCTGTGATACCTGGAAGTGACATCTGATGAAGAGAATCAAAGGTAATGGATTATTTACATAGTATTTTCGATTTTAGATCTCCCCAACATGACGTCTAGTCTGTATCGCAACGCGTATTTTTCTGGGCGCAGTGCTCAGATTATTGCAAAGTGTGATTTCCCAGTAAGGTTATTTTTAAATCTGGCAAGTTGATTGCGTTCAAGAGATGTAAATCTATAATTCTTTAAATGACAATATAATATTTTACCAATGTTTTCTAATTTTAATTATTTAATTTGTGACGCTGACTTGACTGCCGGTTATTGGAGGGAAACGATTTCCTCAACATCAATGCCATAGTAAAACGCTGTTTTTGGATATAAATATGAACTTGATAGAACTAAAAATGTATGCATTGTCTAACATAATGTCCTAGGAGTGTCATCTGATGGAGATTGTAAAAGGTTAGTGCATCATTTTAGCTGGTTTTATGGTTTTGGTGACCCTGTCTTTGACTTGACAAAACATTACACACAACTCTTGTAAATGTACTGTCCTAACATACTCTAAATTTATGCTTTCGCCGTAAAACCTTTTTGAAATCGTAAAACGTGGTTAGATTAAGGAGATGTTTATCTTTCAAATGGTGTAAAATAGTTGTATTTTTTTTAAATTTGAATTTTGACATTTATTTGGATTCAAATTTGCCGCTCTTGAAATGCACCTGCTGTTGATGGAGTGCACCACGGGTGGCACGCTAGCGTCCCACCTAGCCCATAGAGGTTAAAATTATAGACTGATCCTTTCTTTGTCAGTGGGCAAACGTACAAAATCAGCAGGGGATCAAATACTTTTTTCCCCCACTGTATATGGGGCTTTGGTGACAAAACAGATGGCACTGTGATAGACTGCATCCAATTTATTGAGTAGGGTATTTGGAGGCTATTTTGTAAATGACATCGCCGAAGTCGAGTATCGGTAGGATGGTCAGTTTTATAAGGGTATGTTTGGCCGCATGAGTGAAGGATGCTATGTTGCGAAATAGGAAGCCAATTCTAGATTTAATTTTGGATTGGAGATGCTTATAGTGAGTCTGGAAGGAGAGTTTACAGTCTAACCAGACACCTAGGTATTTGTAGTTGTCCACGTATTCTAAGTCAGAACCGTCCAGAGTAGTGATGCTGGACAGGCGGGCAGGTGCAGGCAGCGATCGGTTGAAGAGCATGCATTTAGTTTTACTTGTATTTAAGAGCAGTTGGAGGCCACGGAAGGAGAGCTGTATGGCATTGAAGCTCGTCTAGAGGTTAGTTAACACAGTGTCCAAAGAAGGGCCAGAAGTATACAGAATAACACCAATAACAGAGGGGGTCTGATCTTTGTGCCTCTGTAAATTTCTCATTCATCATCATTAACGATTCATTCATGATTATTCATAATCATGGTAGCATCCACATGAATGTAGAAGTGTTCAGAAACATCTTCTATTCTTACTGACAATACAAGTGAAGTGACTCCAAAATGACAGGACATTATTCACCATTCAGTTTCTATTCGGAAAAATATAATCCAAAACACAACCAGGACAAACTGCAAATGAATTCAACAAGTTTGTAGAATCACAAGCTTGATGTAATCACTGCAGGCATGGAATATGGTACAACTACTAAACTTATGACTACTTTAATACAATATAAGTGAATTTGTCCGAATATGTACAACTTTTTCAAATGGGAGAACTAAATACATAAAGTGCTTTCCTTTCTTAACAGTAACATAGCTATGTATGAAAATACCTTTAAATAAAAGGTGACATTCTGTACTGTCACCTAATATGAAACATTCTATCTCAAATCAAAAATGCTGGAGCATAGCACCACATTTAAAACTGTAAGCTTCACTGTCCAAACACATATGGTGTGGACTATGTGTGTCTGGTAAACACATGTGGATCTGGTGAACAGTTATCACTTGTTGACCAACTACAGGAATACTGACCTCAGAGTCTCCAGTTTACAGTGGGGATTCCCCAGTCCAGCAGAGAGCAGCTCCACTCCTGAATCCTTCAGGTCATTGTTACTCAGGTCCAGCTCTCTCAGGTGTGAGGGGTTTGACCTCAGAGCTGAGACCAGAGAATCACAGCCTTCCTCTGTGACTAGACAGCCTGACAGCCTGCAAAGAGTCAAATCATATTAAAATCACACTGCTATTCTTTGGTGGTGAAAATAGTGGCAGTATCATTTTTCAACATTTTTCAGATATCAGTGTCCTGAAACCTTCCATATCTATTCGTAAAAGAATGTATCATCATTAAAAATGACAAATTATCAACGTTTTGCCTGCAGATAGAAACATGTATAGTACAAATATTTGAGTAGACTGACCAGACCAGTTTAAAAGCAGTATCAGTCAAAAGACAGACAGTGAGGTATCAGATTTAGATTGTATTGAGTATACAGTCCACACCATATCTATTTTGACAGTGAAGATAACAATTTAAATGTGGCTCTAAACTCCAACATTTTGGATTTCAGATCAAGTGTTTCATATGAGGTGACAGTATATAATGTCACCTTTTATTTGAGGGTATTTTCATACATATCTGTTTCACCATTTAGAAAAATGAAAGCACTTTATGTATCTCGTCCCCCTATTTAAATAAGTCATATGTTTTCTGACCAATTCACTCATAGTGGCTTAAAGTAGTCACAAGTTGAGTATTTGATCCGATATTCCTTGAACGCAGCGACTACATCAAGCTTGTGACTCAAACTCGTTGATTGATTTTGCAGTTTGTTTTGGTTGTGTTTTGGGTTGTGTTTTGCCCAATATTAAAATGGTGGATGGTGTAACGTCTGCTTCCAGCTCACACTCTCAAACACGTAGATCCCCCTGAACGCAGCTCACTCTCCAGATCCCGGTCACCTGAATTCTGATCACCTGTTCATACACCTGTATGTCATTATCAAACTCTATGTAGTTCAGTTCTTTGCACCCCCATCATTGTGAAGTGTTGTTTGTTTTGTGACACAAGGCTATTCGGAGTGCTGCATTTCCCGTAATTTACTCCTCCCGTGAATGATAGTTTTTGCCTGCCTCACTAATGATGCCTTTAGCCGTTTCCCTGCCTGTACTGTTGCCTTTTTGGACCCCCTGTGTATGACCTTCTGCCTGCCCCTGGACCCAGCTACCTGCCTCCTCCTGTGGTCCTTTACAATAAACACCTGCTGAGCCCTGCGCTTGAAACCAGCTCTCTGTCTCCCATCGTGTTCATTACAGATGGTGACTGGAGTCATTTTATTTACAACTGAGTAGATAACATGTTTCTAAACACTACTAAAAGCATCCTGATGATGCCATGATTAAGAAAAATCATGAATGAAAAATGCTAACCTCTCACCATTACCAATAACAGAGGATACAACAAAACATGCTAACCTCTCACCATTACCAATAACAGAGGCTACAACAAAACATGCTAACCTCTCACCATTACCAATGTATTTATTTATAAGCACCTCACATTGTGCTTACTCACTACATGGTAGATATTCCCTCAGCGAAGTATGGCAGTTCCATGCAGGTTTCCTCACCAAGTCCAAGGCAGCACAGCTACCCATGCAGACAGTACTCCTTAGTAACCGATATCCCCATGGCAACACGAACTCGTTTAGCTTCCCAAGCAATTATCTCCCGGTGTCACACGATGCTAGGCTAACCTCTAGGGTGGCTAATACCTCCACAACAAGACGGTAGCTTCAGTCTTTACTAAGTTTTAACTAAATTATAACAACTCTTTTATTAAATAAAACATGTATTTCCCTTCATGTCTTAGTAGCTATGGGTTTTGTTGTAGTTCTGTCGTCTTCTTTTATAATTTTTCTTCACCAACCGTCCTGAGGTAAAACGTCCATCCTTTCATCAACGTCTTTTTCCCTCCCGTTAACCAGGTCAACTCCCATTGGCTACAACTTAACAAGCGACCTTATTGGTCAAAACGTAAACTTCAAAGTAAAACAAACTATTCACTTATACATTAAATAAATATTTCTTCAAAAAGCATAATGCATTAACAACATTACAGTTTAGGAGCATTTCAATCATCTTTTAAATATAATACCAATTAATTATAACAAATAAACTCAATACTTGGTTCAAACAAGGGTATTACACAAACATACAGTCAATAATACAGTAGAAAAATAAGTCTATATACAATGTGAGCAAATGAAGTGAAATAAGGGAGGTAAAGGCAAAAAAAGGCCATGGTGGCAATGTAAATCCAATATAGCAAGTAAAACACTGGAATGGAAGATATGCAGTGGAAGAAAGTGCAAAGTAGAAATAATGGGGTGCAAAGGAGCTTAATAAATAAATACAGTAGGGGAAGAGGTAGTTGGGCTAAATTATAGATGGGCTATGTACAGGTGCAGTAATCTGTGAGCTGCTCTGACAGCTGGTGCTTAAAGCTAGTGAGGGAGATAAGTGTTTCGAGTTTTAGAGATTTTTGTAGTTCGTTCCAGTCATTGGCAGCAGATAACTGGAAGAAGAGGCGGCCGAAGGAGGAATTGGCTTTGGGGGTGACCAGAGAGATACACCTGCTGGAGCGCGTGCTACAGGTGGGTGCTGCTATGGTGACCAGTGAGCGGAGATAAGGGGGGACTTTACCTAGCAGGGTCTTGTAGATGACCTGGAGCCAGTGGGTTTGGCGACGAGTATGAAGCGAGGGCCAGCCAACGAGAGCGTACAGGTCGCAGTGGTGGGTAGTACAGTGGGGGAAAAAAGTATTTGATCCCCTGCTGATTTTGTACGTTTGCCCACTTACAAAGAAATGATCAGTCTATAATTTTAATGGTAGGTTTATTTGAACAGTGAGAGACAGAATAACAGCAAAAAAATCCAGAAAATACGCATGTTAAAAATGTTATACAATTATTTGCATTTTAATGAGGGAAATAAGTATTTGACCCCCTCTCAATCAGAAAGATTCAAGTCATTAAGGTTTCGAGGCTGACGTTTGGCAACTCGAAACCTTCAGCTCCCTCCACAGATTTTCTATGGGATTAAGGTCTGGAGACTGGCTAGGCCACTCCAGGACCTTAATGTGCTTCTTCTTGAGCCACTCCTTTGTTGCCTTGGCCGTGTGTTTTGGGTCATTGTCATGCTGGAATACCCATCCACGACCCATTTTCAATGCCCTGGCTGAGGGAAGGAGGTTCTCACCCAAGATTTGACGGTACATGGCCCCGTCCATCGTCCCTTTGATGCAGTGAAGTTGTCCTGTCCCCTTAGCAGAAAACCACCCCTTTAGCATAATGTTTCCACCTCCATGTTTGATGGTAGAGATGGTGTACTTGGGGTCATAGGCAGCATTCCTCCTCCTCCAAACACAGCGAGTTGAGTTGATGTCAAAGAGCTCCATTTTGGTCTCATCTGACCACAACATTTTCACCCAGTTGTCCTCTTAATCATTCAGATGTTCATTGGCAAACTTCAGACGGGCATGTATATGTATTCTTGCGCAGGGGGACCTTGCTGGCGCTGCAGGATTTCAGTCCTTCACGGCGTAGTGTGTTACCAATTGTTTTCTTGGTGACTATGGTCCCAGCTGCCTTGAGATCATTGACAAGATCCTCCCGTGGAGTTCTGGGCTGATTCCTCACCGTTCTCAATCATTGCAACTCCACGAGGTGAGATCTTGCATGGAGCCCCAGGCCGAGGGATATTGACAGTTATTTTGTGTTTCTTCCATTTGCGAATAATCGCACCAAATGTTGTCACCTTCTCACCAAGCTGCTTGGCGATGGTCATGTAGCCCATTCCAGCCTTGTGTAGGTCTACAATCTTGTCCCTGACATCCTTGAAGAGCTCTTTGGTCTTGGCCATGGTGGAGAGTTTGGAATCTGATTGATTGATTGCTTCTGTGGACAGGTGTCTTTTTTTACAGGTAACAAGTTGCGGTTAGGAGCACTCCCTTTAAGAGTGTGCTCCTAATCTCAGCTCGTTACCTGTATAAAAGACACCTGGGAGCCAGAAATCTTTCTGATTGAGAGGGGGTCAAATACTTATTTCCCTCATTAAAATGCAAATCAATTTATAACATTTCTGACATTAGTTTTTCTGGATGTTTTTGTTGTTATTCTGTCTCTCACTGTTCAAATAAACCTACCATTAACCTGTTAGGGCTAGGGGGCAGCATTTGCACGTCTGGATAAAAAAAATGTACCCGATTTAATCTGGTTACTAATCCTACCCAGTAACTAGAATATGCATATACTTATTATATATGGATAGAAAACACTCTAAAGTTTCTAAAACTGTTTGAATGGTGTCTGTGAGTATAACAGAACTCATTTGGCAGGCAAAACCCTGAGACATTTTCTGACAGGAAGTGGATACCTGATGTGTTGTATTGACTTTAAACCTATCCCATTGAAAAACACAGGGGCTGAGGAATATTTTGGCACTTCCTATTGCTTCCACTAGATGTCACCAGCCTTTACAAAGTGTTTTGAGTCTTCTGGAGGGAGAACTGACCGAACAAGAGCCATGGAACGATGATGTCCCATTAGACACCTGGCGCGCGAGTTCATGTTGGGTACCCTCGTTCCAATACGTTATAAAAGAGTATGCATTCGTCCACCTTGAATATTATTCATGTTCTGGTTAAAAAAGGCCCTAATGATTTATGCTATACAACGTTTGACATGTTTGAACGAACGGAAATATATTTTTTCCCCTCGTTCATGACGAGAAGTCCGGCTGGCTTAGATCATGTGCTAACAAGACGGAGATTTTTGGACATAAATGATGAGCTTTTTTGAACAAAACTACATTCGTTATGGACCTGTGATACCTGGAAGTGACATCTGATGAAGAGAATCAAAGGTAATGGATTATTTACATAGTATTTTCGATTTTAGATCTCCCCAACATGACGTCTAGTCTGTATCGCAACGCGTATTTTTCTGGGCGCAGTGCTCAGATTATTGCAAAGTGTGATTTCCCAGTAAGGTTATTTTTAAATCTGGCAAGTTGATTGCGTTCAAGAGATGTAAATCTATAATTCTTTAAATGACAATATAATATTTTACCAATGTTTTCTAATTTTAATTATTTAATTTGTGACGCTGACTTGACTGCCGGTTATTGGAGGGAAACGATTTCCTCAACATCAATGCCATAGTAAAACGCTGTTTTTGGATATAAATATGAACTTGATAGAACTAAAAATGCATGCATTGTCTAACATAATGTCCTAGGAGTGTCATCTGATGGAGATTGTAAAAGGTTAGTGCATCATTTTAGCTGGTTTTATGGTTTTGGTGACCCTGTCTTTGACTTGACAAAACATTACACACAACTCTTGTAAATGTACTGTCCTAACATACTCTAAATTTATGCTTTCGCCGTAAAACCTTTTTGAAATCGTAAAACGTGGTTAGATTAAGGAGATGTTTATCTTTCAAATGGTGTAAAATAGTTGTATTTTTTTTAAATTTGAATTTTGACATTTATTTGGATTCAAATTTGCCGCTCTTGAAATGCACCTGCTGTTGATGGAGTGCACCACGGGTGGCACGCTAGCGTCCCACCTAGCCCATAGAGGTTAAAATTATAGACTGATCCTTTCTTTGTCAGTGGGCAAACGTACAAAATCAGCATGGGATCAAATACTTTTTTCCCCCACTGTATATGGGGCTTTGGTGACAAAACGGATGGCACTGTGATAGACTGCATCCAATTTATTGAGTAGGGTATTGGAGGCTATTTTGTAAATGACATCGCCGAAGTCGAGGATCGGTAGGATGGTCAGTTTTATAAGGGTATGTTTGGCAGCATGAGTGAAGGATGCTATGTTGTGAAATAGGAAGCCAATTCTAGATTTAACTTTGGAGTGGAGATGCTTATAGTGAGTCTGGAAGGAGAGTTTACAGTCTAACCAGACACCTAGGTATTTGTAGTTGTCCACATATTCTAAGTCAGAACTGTCCAGAGTAGTGATGCTGGATGGGCGGGCAGGTGCAGGCAGCGATCCGTTGAAGAGCATGCATTTAGTTTTACTTGTAGTTAAGAGCAGTTGGAGGCCACGGAAGGAGAGTTGTATGGCATTGAAGCTCGTCTGGAGGTTAGTTAACACAGTGTCCAAAGAAGGGCCAGAAGTATACAGAATAACACCAATAACAGAGGGGGTCTGATCTTTGTGCCTCTGTAACTTTCTCATTCATCATCATTCACGATTCATTCATGATTATTCATAATCATGGTAGCATCCACATGAATGTAGAAGTGTTCAGAAACATCTTCTATTCTTACTGACAATACAAGTGAAGTGACTCCAAAATGACAGGACATTATTCACCGTTCAGTTTCTATTAGGAAAAACATCTTCCAAAACACAACCAAGACAAACTGCAAATGCATTCAACAAGTTTGTAGAATCACAAGCTTGATGTAATCACTGCAGGCATGGAATATGGTACAACTACTAAACTTATGACTACTTTAATACAATATAAGTGAATTTGTCCGAATATGTACAACTTTTTCAAATGGGAGAACTAAATACATAAAGTGCTTTCCTTTCTTAACAGTAACACAGCTATGTATGAAAATACCCTCAAATAAAAGGTCACATTCTGTACTGTCACCTAATATGAAACATTGTATCTCAAATCCAAAATGCTGGAGCATAGCACCACATTTAAAACTGTAAGCTTCACTGTCCAAACACATATGGTGTGGACTATGTGTGTCTGGTAAACACATGTGGATCTGGTGAACAGTTATCACTTGTTGACCAACTACAGGAATACTGACCTCAGAGTCTCCAGTTTACAGTGGGGATTCCCCAGTCCAGCAGAGAGCAGCTTCACTCCTGAATCCTTCAGGTCATTGTTACTCAGGTCCAGCTCTCTCAGGTGTGAGGGGTTTGACCTCAGAGCTGAGACCAGAGAAGCACAGCCTTCCTCTGTGACTAGACAGCCTGACAGCCTGCAAAGAGTCAAATCATATTAAAATCCCACTGCTATGCTTTGGTGGTGAAAATAGTGGCAGTATAATTTTTCAACATTTTTCAGATATCAGTGTCCTGAAACCTGCCATATCTATTCGTAAATTAATGTATCATCATTAAAAATGACAAATGATCAAAGTATTGCCTGCAGATAGAAACATATATAGTACAAATATTTGAGTAGACTGACCAGACCAGTTTAAAAAGCAGTATCAGTCAAAAGACAGACAGTGAGGTATCAGATTTAGATTGTATTGAGTATACAGTCCACACCATAGCTATTTTGACAGTGAAGCAAACGTTTTAAATGTGGCTCTGTACTCCAACATTTTGGATTTCAGATCAAATGTTTCATATGAGGTGACAGTACATAATGTCACCTTTTATTTGAGGGTATTTTAATACATACAGTTGAAGTCAGAAATTTACATACACCTTAGCCAAATACATTTAAACTCAATTTTTACAATTCCTGACATTTAATCCTCGTAAAAATCCCCTGTCTTAGGTCAGTTAGGATCACCACTTTATTTTAAGAATGTGAAATGTCAGAATAATAGTAGAGAAAATGATTAATTTCAGCTTTTATTTCTTTCATCACATTCCCAGTGGGTCAGAAGTTTACATACACTCAATTAGTATTTGGTAGCATTGCCTTTAAATGGTTTAACTTGGATTAAACGTGTCGGGTAGCCTTCCACAAGCTTCCCACAATAAGTTGGGTGAATTTTGGCCCATTCCTCCTGACAGAGCTGGTGTAACTGAGTCAGGTTTGTAGGCCTCCTTGCTCGCACACGCTTTTTAATTCTGGCCACACATTTTCTATAGGATTGAGGTCAGGCTTTTGTGATGGCCACTCCAATACCTTGACTTTGTTGTCCTTAATCCATTTTGCCACAACTTTGGAAGTATGCTTGGGGTCATTGTCCATTTGGAAGACCCATTTGTGACCAAGCTTTAACTTCCTGACTGATGTCTCAAGATGTTGCATCAATATATCCACAATTTTCCTGCCTCATGATTCCATCTATTTTGTGAAGTGCACCAGTCCCTCCTGCAGCAAAGCACCCCCACAACATGATGCTGCCACCGCCGTGCTTCACAGTTGGGATGGTATGACGGCTGTGTGGTCCCATGGTGTTTAGACTTGCATACTATTGATTGAACGTGTTACCTTCAGGCGTTTGGAAATTGCTCCCAAGGATGAAGCAGACTTGTGGAGGTCTACAAAAATTTTTTCTGAGATTTTGGCTGATTCCTTTTCATTTTCCCATGATGTCAAGCAAAGAGGCACTGAGTTTGAAGGTAGGCCTTGAAATACATCCAAATTATGTCAATTAGTCTATCAGATGCTTCTAAAGCCATGACATAATTTTCTGGATTTTTCCAAGCTGTTTAAAGGCACAGTCAACTTAGTGTATGTAAACTTCTGACCCAGTGGAATTGTGATACAGTGAATTATAAGTGAAATAATCTGTCTGTAAACAATTGTTTCAAAAATTACTTGTGTCATGCACAAAGTAGATGTCCTAACCGACTTGCCAAAACTATAGTTTGTTAACAAGAAATTTGTGGAGAGGTTCAAAAACACGTTTTAATGACTCCAACCTAAGTGTATGTACACTTCCGACTTCAACTGTATGTGATTGACGATTAAAAATTAAATTCTGATGATGCCATGATTAAGAAAAATCATGAATGAATCATGAATCAGAATGAGTGAGAAAGTTACAGAGGCTACAACAAAACATGCTAACCTCTCACCATTACCAATAACAGAGGCTACAACAAAACATGCTAACCTCTCACCATTACCAATAACAGAGGCTACAACAAAACAGCTAACCTCTCACCATTACCAATTACAGAGGCTACAACAAAACATGCTAACCTCTCACCATTACCAATAACAGAGGCTACAACAAAACATGCTAACCTCTCTCCATTACCAATAACAGAGGCTACAACAAAACATGTTAACCTCTCACCATTACCAATAACAGAGGCTACAACAAAACATGCTAACCTCTCACCATTACCAATAAAGGAGGCTACAACAAAACATGCTAACCTCTCACCATTACCAATAACAGAGGCTACAACAAAACATGCTAACCTCTCACAATTACCAATAACAGAGGGGGTATGATCTTTGTACCTCTGTAAATTTCTCATTCCTCATTATTCACGAATAATTCCTGATTATTCATAATCATGGTAGCATCCACATGAATGTAGGAGTGTTCAGAAACTTATTCTATTCTTACTGACAATTCAAGTGAAGTGACTCCAAAATGAAAGGACATTATTCACCATTCAGTTTCTATTCGGAAAAACATAATCCAAAACACAACCAAGACAAACTGTAAATGAATTCAACAAGTTAGTAGAATCACACGCTTGATGTAATCATTGCAGGCATAGAATATGGGACACATCACTAACTTTTGACTAAATTAATTTGTCCAAATGATTAAGACTTCTTCAAATGGGAGAACTAAACTCAGCAAAAAAAGAAACGTCCTCTCACTGTCATTTGCGTTTATTTTCAGCAAACTTAACATGTGTAAATATTTGTATGAACATAACAACATTCAACAACTATGACATAAACTGAACAAGTTCCACAGACATGTGACTCACAGAAATGGAATAATGTGTCCCTGAACAAAGGGGGGTCAAAATCAAAAGTAACAGTCAGTATCTGCTGTGGCCACCAGCTGCATCAAGAACTGCAGTGCATCTCCTCCTCATGGACTGCATCAGATTTTCCAGTTCTTGATGTGAGATGTTACCCCACTCTTCCACCAAGGCACCTGCAAGTTCCTGGACATTTTTGGGGGGAATGGCCTTAGCCCGCACCCTCTGATCCAACAGGTCCCAGATGTGCTCAATGGGATTGAGATCCGGGCTCTTCGCTGGCCATGGCAGAACACTGACATTCCTGTCTTGCAGGAAATCACGCACAGAACAAGCTGTATGGTGGTGGCATTGTCATGCTGGAGGGTCATGTCAGGATGAGCCTGCAGGAAGGGTACCACATGAGAGAGGAGGATGTCGTCCCTGTAACGCACATCGTTGAGATTGCCTGCAATGACAACAAGCTCAGTCCGATGATGCTGTGACACACCGCCCCAGACCATGACGGACCCTCCACCTCCAAATCGATCCCGCTCCAGAGTACAGGCCTCGGTGTAACGCTCATTCCTTCGACGATAAACGGGAATCCGACCATCACCCCTGGTGAGCCAAAACCTCGACTCGTCAGTGAAGAGCACTTTTTGCCAGTCCTGTCTGGTCCAGCGATGGTGAGTTTGTGCCCATAGGTGACGTTGTTGCCGGTGATGTCTGGTGAGGACCTGCCTTACAACAGGTCCACAAGCCCTCAGTCCAGCCTATCTCAGCCTGTTGCGGACAGTCTGAGCACTGATGGAGGGATTGTGCATTCCTGGTGTAACTCGGGCAGTTGTTGTTGCCATCCTGTACCTGTCCCGCAGGTGTGATGTTCAGATGTACCAATCCTGCACAGGTGTTGTTACACGTGGTCTGCGCTGCGAGGACGATCAGCTGTCCGTCCTGTCTCCCTGTAGCGCTGTCTAAGGCGTCTCATAGTACGGACATTGCAATGTATTGCCCTGGCCACATCTGCAGTCCTTGTGCCTCCTTGCAGCATGCCTAAGGCATGTTCACGCAGATGAGCAGGGACCCTGGGCATCTTTATTTTGGTGTTTTTCAGAGTCAGTAGAAAGGCCTCTTTCATGTCCTAAGTTTTCATAACTGTGACCTTCATTGCATTTACATTTACATTTAAGTCATTTAGCAGACGCTCTTATCCAGAACGAATCACAAATTGGTGCATTCACCTTATGATATCCAGTGGAACAACCACTTTACATTAGGGCATCTAAATCTTTTAGGGGGGGGGGGGTTAGAAGGATTACTTTATCCTATCCTAGGTATTCCTTAAAGAGGTGGGGTTTCAGGTGTCTCCGGAAGGTGGTGATAGACTCCGCTGTCCTGGCGTCGTGAGGGAGCTTGTTCCACCATAGGGGTTCCAGAGCAGCGAACAGTTTTGACTGGGCTGAGCGGGAACTGTGCTTCCTCAGAGGTAGGGGGGCCAGCAGGCCAGAGGTGGATGAGCGCAGTGCCCTCGTTGCCTACCGTCTGTAAGCTATTAGTGTCTTAACGACCGTTCCACAGGTGCATGTTCATTAATTGTTTATGGTTCATTGAACAAGCATGGGAAACAGTGCTTAAACCCTTTTCAATAAAGATCTGTGAAGTTATTTGGATTTTTACGAATTATCTTTGAAAGACAGGGTCCTGAAAAAGGGATGTTTCTTTTTTTGCTGAGTTTAGATGCATAAAGTGCTTTCATATCTAAATGGTAAAAAATACAGTCTTGGCCAAAAGTTTTGAGAATGACACAAATATTAATTTTCACAAAGTCTGCTGCCTCAGTTTGTATGATGGCAATTTGCGTATACTCCAGAATGTTATGAAGAGTGATCAGATGAATTGCAAATAATTGCCAAGTCCCTCTTTGCCATGCAAATGAACTGAATCCCCCCAAAAAAGTCCACTGCATTTCAGCCCTGCCACAAAAGGACCAGCTGACATCATGTCAGTGATTCTCTCGGTAACACAGGTGTGAGTGTTGACGAGGACAAGGCTGGAGATTACTCTGTCATGCAGATTGAGTTTGAATAACAGACTGGAAGCTTCAAAAGGAGGGTGGTGCTTGGAATCATTGTTCTTACTCTGTCAAACATGGTTACCTGCAAGGAAACACGTGTCGTCATCATTGCTTTGCACACAAAGGGCTTCACAGGCAAGGATATTGCTGCCAGTAAGATTGCACCTAAATCAACCATTTATCGGATCATCAAGAACTTCAAGGAGAGCGGTTCAATTGTTGTGAAGAAGGCTTCAGGGCGCGCAAGAAAGTCCAGCAAACGCCAGGACCGTCTCCTAAAGTTGATTCAGCTGCGGGATCGGGGCACCACCAGTACAGAGCTTGCTCAGGAATGGCAGCAGGCAGGTGTGAGTGCATCTGCACGCACAGTGAGGCGAAGACTTTCGGAGGATGGCCTGGTGTCAAGAAGGGCAGCAACGAAGCCACTTATCTCCAGGAAAAACATCAGGGACAGACTGATATTCTGCAAAAGGTACAGAGATTGGATTGCTGAGGACTGGGGTAAAGTCATTTTCTCTGATGAATCCCCTTTCCGATTGTTTGGGGCATCCGGAAAAAAGCTTGTCTGGAGAAGACAAGGTGAGCACTACCATCAGTCCTGTGTCATGCCAACAGTAAAGCATCCTGAGACCATTCATGTGTGGGGTTGCTTCTCAGCCAAGGGTGTGGGCTCACTAACAATTTTGCCTAAGAACACAGCCATGAATAAAGAATGGTACCAACACATCCTCCGAGAGCAACTTCTCCCAACCATCCAGGAACAGTTTGGTGATGAACAATTTCTTTTCCAGCATGATGGAGCACCTTGCCATAAGGCAAAAGTGATAACTAAGTGGCTCTGGGAACAAAACATCGATATTTTGGGTCCATGGCCAGGAAACTCCCCAGACCTTAATCCCATTGAGAACTTGTGGTCAATCCTCAAGAGGCAGGTGGACAAACAAAAACCCACAAATTCCGACAAACTCCAAGCATTGATTATGCAAGAATTGGCTGCCATCAGTCAGGATGTGGCCCAAAGGTTAATTGACAGCATGCCAGGGCAGATTATAGAGGTCTTGAAAAAGAAGGGTCAACACTGCAAATATTGACTCATTGCTTCAACTTCATGTGATTGTCAATAAAAGCCTTTGACACTTATGAAATGCTTGTAATTATACTTCAGTATTCCATAGTAACATCTGACAAAAATATCTAAAGACACTGAAGCAGCAGACTTTGTGAAAATTAATATTTGTGTCATTCTCAAAACTTTTGGCCACGACTGTATATGTATGAATACCTTTAAATAAAAGGTGACATTCTGTACTGTCACCCA
The DNA here is from genome assembly GCF_965601325.2 of Salmo salar. Lineage (NCBI taxonomy): Eukaryota > Metazoa > Chordata > Actinopteri > Salmoniformes > Salmonidae > Salmo > Salmo salar. Next base: position 2,585,503 of record NW_027675333.1, read on the forward strand.
ATATGAAACATTCTATCTCAAATCCAAAATGCTGGAGCATAGCACCACATTTAAAACTGTAAGCTTCACTGTCCAAACACATATGGTGTGGACTATGTGTGTCTAGTAAACACATGTGGATCTGGTGAACAGTTATCACTTGTTGACCAACTACAGGAATACTGACCTCAGAGTCTCCAGTCTGCAGTGGGGATCCTCCAGTCCAGCAGAGAGCAGCTTCACCCCTGAATCGTTCAGGTCATTGTTACTCAGGTCCAGCTCTCTCAGGTGTGAGGGGTTTGAACTGAGAACTGAGATCAGAGAATCACAGCCTTCCTCTGTGACTCCACAGCCTGACAGCCTGCAACGAGTCAAATTATATTAAAATCACACTGCTATTATTTGGTGGTGAAAATAGTAGCAGTATATTTTTTCAACATATGAAACCTTCCATATCTATTCGTAAATTAATATATCATCATTAAAAATGACAAATGATCAAAGTATTGCCTGCAGATAGAAACATGTATAGTACAAATATTTGAGTAGACTGACCAGACCAGTTTAAAATCAGTATCAGTCAAAAGACAGACAGTAAGGTATCAGATTTAGATTGTATTGAGTATACAGTCCACACCATATCTATTTTGACAGTGAAGATAACATTTTAAATGTGGCTCTAAACTCCAACATTTTGGATTTCAGATCAAATGTTTCATATGAGGTGACAGAATATAATGTCACCTTTTCTTTGAGGATATTTTCATACATGTCTGTTTCACCATTTAGAAAAATGAAAGCACTTTATGTATCTAGTCCCCCTATTTAAAGAAGTCATAAGTATTCTGACCAATTCACTCATAGTGTATTAAAATTGTCAAAAGTTTTGTATTTGGTCCCATATTCCATGAAAGCAACGACTACATCAAGCTTGTGACTCAAACTCGTTGGTTCCATTTGCAGTTTGTTTTGGTTGTGTTTTGGGTTGTGTTTTGCCCAATATTAAAATGGTGGATGTTTTCTAAGTGAGAAGATACATGCTGGAGTATAGCACCACATTTAAGACTGTAAGCTTCACTGTCCAAACACATATGGTGTGGACTATGTGTGCCTGGTAAACACATGTGGATCTGGTGAACAGTTATCACTTGTTGACCAACTACAGGAATACTGACCTCAGAGTCTCCAGTCTGCAGTGGGGATTCCCCAGTCCAGCAGAGAGCAGCTCCACTCCTGAATCCTTCAGGTCATTGTTACTCAGATCCAGCTCTCTCAGGTGTGAGGGGTTTGACCTCAGAGCTGAGACCAGAGAATCACAGCCTTCCTCTGTGACTAGACAGCCTGACAGCCTGCAAAGAGTCAAATTATATTAAAATCACACTGCTATTCTTTGGTGGTGAAAATAGTAGCAGTATATTTTTTCAACATATGAAACCTTCCATATCTATTCGTAAACTAATATATCATAATTAAAAATGATATGAGGATATTTTCATACATATCTGTTTCACCGTTTAGAAATGAAAGCACTTTATGTAGCTAGTCCCACCATGTGCAGAAGTTATAAGTATTCTGACCAATTAACTTATAGTGTATTAAAATAGTCAAAAGAGGCCAAAGGGGGTGAATACTTTTGCAAGCCACTGTATATACATAAAATTCTTTCATTTCTAAATGGTAAAACATGAATACTCTCAAAAAAAAGGTGACATTCTGTACTGTCACCTAATATGAAACATTCGATCTCAAATCCAACATGCTGGAGCATATCTCCAAAATGTAAACTGTAAGCTTCACTGTCCAAACACATATGGTGTGGACTATGTGTGCCTGGTAAACACATGTGGATCTGGTGAACAGTTATCACATGTTGACCAACTACAAGAATACTGACCTCAGAGTCTCCAGTCTGCAGTGTGGATCCCCCAGTCCAGCAGAGAGCAGCTTCACTCCTGAATCCTTCAGGTCATTGTTACTCAGGTCCAGCTCTCTCAGGTGTGAGGGGTTTGACTCCAGAGCTAAGACCAGAGAAGCACAGCCTTTCTCTGTGACTCCACAGCCTGACAGCCTGCAACGAAATCATCATGACTTCACAAACACACTGTTAATTTAACACCAGTAGTGTAGAAGGACAACGGTAGATGCATTTGGTTCATATTCCCAAATAACATATATATTTATCTTCTGTCTCCTAGAATTGTATGGTCATATTGTAATACTAGATTGAATATCTGATTCAATATGTTATGCAATATAATATTATATACATATTGTAATACATATAATATTTCTTCCTGATGATTAGTTCTTATATGTCATTTTATGTACTCACAGAACAGCTCTGGAGGCTTTGACCACTGGCAGCAGCCTCAGAAGACCTTCCTCTGATCTGGAGTATTTCTTCAGGTCAAACACATCGAGCTCCTTTTCTGAAGTCAGCAACACAAAGACCAGAGCTGACCACTGTGCAGGTGACAGGTTGGGTTCTGAGAGACTTCCTGAGCTCAGGTAGCTTTGGATCTCCTCCACTAGAGAATGGTCATTCAGTTCATTCAGACAGTGGAACAGATTGATGCTCCTCTCTGGAGAGGGATTCTCCCTGATCTTCTCCTTGATGTACTTGACTGTTTTTTCATGGGTCTTTGAGCTGCTTCTTGTCTTTGTCAGTAGATCTCGTAAGTGCTTCTGATTGGACTCCAGTGAGAGTCCCAGAAGGAAGCGGAGGAAAAGGTCCAGGTTTCCCATCTCACTGTGTAAGGCTTTATCCACAGCACTCTTGTAGAAAGAAACTTCAGACTTGTCTCTGAACAGCGCAGAAAGGTTCCTGGACGTTGATTGCGGTTCGGCCATTAGATTCTCATTGTTGTTGATGAATGAGAGGAACACATATACAGCAGCCAGAAACTCCTGAATGCTCAGATGAACAAAGCAGTACACCTTGTCTTGGTACAGAACACATTCCTCTTTAAAGAGCTGTGTGCACAATCCTGAGTACACCGAGGCTTCATTGACATCAATGCCAGCCTCTTTCAGGTCTTCTTCATAGAAAATCAGATTGCCATTCACAAGCTGTTGAAAAGCCAGTTTTCCCAGTGACAGAATGCTCTCTTTATTCCAGTGTGGACCTGTCTCTTCTTCCCCAAGATACTTTTCATCCTTCTGTTTGGTATAAAACTCCACAATGTGTGTGTACATCTCAGTCAGAGTCTTGGGCATCTCTTCTGTCTTATGTTTCAGCATGTGTTCGAGGACTGTTGCAGAAATCCAACAGAAGACTGGAATGTGGCACATGATGTGGAGGCTCCTTGATGTCTTTATGTGTGAGATGATTCTGCTGGCCAGGTCCTCATCACTGAATCTCTTCCTGAAGTACTCCTCCTTCTGTGGGTCATTGAACCCTCGTACCTCTGTCACCTGGTCAACACACCCTGAAGGGATCTTATTGGCTGCTGCAGGTCGGGTAGTTATCCAGAGGAGAGCAGAGGGAAGCAGATTTCCCTTGATGAGATTTGTCAGCAGAACATCCACTGAGGTTGACTCTGTGACGTCCCAACAGATCTTGTTCTTCTGGAAGTCTAGGGGCAGTCGGCACTCATCCAGACCATCAAAGATGAACAGAACTTTGTACTTGCCGTAGTTGGAGATTCTTGATTGTTTGGTTTCCATTGAAAAGTGATTAAGAAGTTCAATCAAAGTGTGTTTGTCCCCTTTCATCAAATTCAGCTCCCGGAAAGGGAATGAAAATATAAATTGGACATCCTGATTTGCTTTTCCTTCAGCCCAGTCCAGAATGAACTTCTGCACAGAGACTGTTTTTCCAATGCCAGCGACTCCCTTTGTCAGCACAGTTCTGATGAGTTTGTCTTGTCCAGTTAGGGGTTTGAAGATGTCGTTACATTTGACTGCAGTCTCTTGTCTTGCTTGTTTCCTGGTTGTTGTCTCAATCTGTCTCAGCTCATGTTCATTATTGACCTCTCCTGTTCCACCCTCTGTGATGTAGAGCTCTGTGTAGATCTGATTGAGAAGTGTTGGGTTTCCTTGTTTAGCGATCCCCTCAAATACACATTGAACCTTCTTCTCTAGATTAGATTTGAGTTCACGTTGGCAAATCACAGCAAGCTCATCTGAATGAAGAAATAGCACAGAGGATATTAATATTATGTCTGTTTTAATGCCTACAGTATTGTAGGACTGTTATAACATTTTAAATTATAATCATTTATTCTCTTATCTGACTGTATAATTGTGTAAATATTTTCATAATCCATTACAGACTGGTGTGACTGATTATATTATTATTGGTATTATTGATGGTATTATTAATGTTGTCTCTCTCTCTCTCTCTCTAAATTAATCAACACAACACATCCCTGCTGCTACTTGATGAGGTCACTAGGTGTTGTGTTAAGGCTGCTACAATATCATTGAGTTACACAGCTACTTTAGCTGTACTTTAGCCACAGCTTTTAAATGTTATAAAACAGCATTCATCATGAGGCAGACAGATCTTACATTTCTCCAGTGTGTCAGCAAGCTCCTTCTGGTTCATTTTCCTCAGGACGTGCAGTGTGATCTTCAGAGCCCCCTCTCTGGCACTGCTCTCCTGCTTCTCATCTTCAGCATCCACCACTTCCTTATCCTGCTTCTGACTCTCATAGCCTTCTGGGAGTTCTGGACTAAGAATCCTCTTGAACATCTTCAGCTCGTTCTTCACAAATGTCGTCATTTTCTCTTCAAGCAACTGAAATAAATCAAGTAAATAAGTTAAGCAAGAGAAGAAATGCTTTCTCATTAACACATTAATGAATAATTGACAGATCAACTTTACTTGAAGTAAACTAAAACAAATGTTAATAACAGGATCACATACACTGAATATAGAGTCCAGGTCTGTTTGATGCCTCTGGGAAGACTGACCACTGAGAATCTCTGACTCTGATCTATCCTGTTGGTTTCTGTGGACAAAACATGAGATTACAGTACACACACACACACACACACACACACACACACACACACACACACACACACACACACACACACACACACACACACACACACACTGTTTTAGGACTATGAAAATGGACTAAAGTATTAGCCTATGGATTATGAAAACAACCAAAAGAAATGTGAAAATGGGAGAGGAGAAATGACTAGAGACAGTGTTGTTTAACTCACTGACCATGACCCATGAGTTCTTCTTACCTTTGTTCAGTAGAAAAGTCTCCCTCTCTAAAGTATATAGGTGTACACATGGACCAGTCACTCTTCATGGACACACAGCTGGGTACAGGGGAGGCTGGTCTCTCCTGCTTGATTGGTCTTCAACACAACAGAGACAAACATTACATCTCTCATCTACTCTGATCTCAGATGGGGAAACAAGTGTTTCATTCCAAAATGCTATATATCCATTTTCAGAAATGTTGGGAAATGTAATTTTATTGTTTAAAGAAATTATTAAACCACTGCAAGGCTTTATAAAGGCTTCTAACGTTTGTAATTTCCACTTCAAAATGTCAGACTTGATTTGATGAAAAAAATGGATCAACCACTACAAAAAATGTCCCTTAATTTACAATCCACACGAACAAACACATTTGCTGCTGTTTTCCTGCTGTGAGAAACTGGGTCAAATTAAGAGATGGCATCTGTAAGTGCATTCATCTAAAGATATCTAGGTGAGACAACCACATATCACAGTCAGATATACAGGATACCAACATTCCATTCCTGTTAAACAATGGATATACAGCATTTAGCAACAAAACACATTTTCACACACACATCTAAAATCTTGAACAGTTATATAGAATGTACCCATAAGAAATACCTTCTGATTAACAAACGTTTTAGAATATACATTCTTAAACAAAATAGTCAGCTCACCTCTTAGCTTTGGTATCATGTCCCCCAGAGACACTCATTTTAGAGGCAGGACCCCCCTCCTCTCTCTCCCCAGAGAGACTCATTTTAGAGGCAGGACCCCCCTCCTCTCTCTCCCCAGAGAGACTCATTTTAGAGGCAGGACCCCCCTCCTCTCTCTCCCCAGAGACACTCATTTTAGAGACAGGACCCCTAAACAGAGATCCAGCATGTTGGTTGTGGTTAACACAGTGACCCCTAAACAGAGATCCAGCATGTTGGTTGTGGTCAACACAGTGACAACTAAACAGAGATCCAGCATGTTGGTTGTGGTTAACACAGTGACAACTAAACAGAGATCCAGCATGTTGGTTGTGGTTAACACAGTGACAACTAAACAGAGATCCAGCATGTTGGTTGTGGTTAACACAGTGACAACTAAACAGAGATCCAGCATGTTGGTTGTGGTTAACACAGTGACCCCTAAACAGAGATCCAGCATGTTGGTTGTGGTTAACACAGTAACAACTAAACAGAGATCCAGCATGTTGGTTGTGGTCAACACAGTGACAACTAAACAGAGATCCAGCATGTTGGTTGTGGTTAACACAGTGACAACTAAACAGAGATCCAGCATGTTGGTTGTGGTTAACACAGTAACAACTAAACAGAGATCCAGCATGTTGGTTGTGGTTAACACAGTGACAACTAAACAGAGATCCAGCATGTTGGTTGTGGTTAACACAGTGACAACTAAACAGAGATCCAACATGTTGGTTGTGATTAACACAGTGACAACTAAACAGAGATCCAGCATGTTGGTTGTGATTAACACAGTGACAACTAAACAGAGATCCAGCATGTTGGTTGTGGTTAACACAGTGATGTCCTAAACAGAGATCCAGCATGTTGGTTGTGGTTAACACAGTGACAACTAAACAGAGATCCAGCATGTTGGTTGTGGTTAACACAGTAACAACTAAACAGAGATCCAGCATGTTGGTTGTGGTTAACACAGTGACAACTAAACAGAGATCCAGCATGTTGGTTGTGATTAACACAGTAACAACTAAACAGAGATCCAGCATGTTGGTTGTGGTTAACACAGTGACAACTAAACAGAGATCCAACATGTTGGTTGTGGTTAACACAGTGACAACTAAACAGAGATCCAACATGTTGGTTGTGGTTAACACAGTGACAACTAAACAGAGATCCAGCATGTTGGGTGTGCTTAACACAGTAACAACTAAACAGAGATCCAGCATGTTGGTTGTGGTTAACACAGGGACAACTAAACAGAGATCCAGCATGTTGGTTGTGGTTAACACAGTGACAACTAAACAGAGATCCAGCATGTTGGTTGTGATTAACACAGTGACAACTAAACAGAGATCCAGCATGTTGGTTGTGGTTAACACAGTAACAACTAAACAGAGATCCAGCATGTTGGTTGTGATTAACACAGTGACAACTAAACAGAGATCCAGCATGTTGGTTGTGGTTAACACAGTGACAACTAAACTGAGATCCAGCATGTTGGTTGTGATTAACACAGTGACAACTAAACAGAGATCCAGCATGTTGGTTGTGGTTAACACAGGGCCAACTAATTATTGAATGTAAATTGTTCTCATGTATTCATTATCTCTTAGAAATAAAACATTTCCTAACAGACACATCCCAACAGTCAGGTGATTTAATGCATCACATGAACATGTAATCATGACTGATATTTGCCACCTCATCTCCATGTTTAGTGTCAATAATAATAATAATAATAATAATAACAATAATAATAATAATAATAATAATAATAATAATAACAATAATAATAGTAATAATAATAATAATAATAATAATAATAGTAATAATAATAGTAATAATAATAATAACAATAATAATAATAACAATAATAATAGTAATAATAATAATAATAATAATAATAATAGTAATAATAATAGTAATAATAATAATAACAATAATAATAATAACAATAATAATAGTAATAATAATAATAATAATAATAATAATAGTAATAATAATAGCAATAATATAATGTGTCACTCTTCGTTAAGGCAGGGGTTCCCAGATGTGCTTGGTGACCCACCAACGGAGGTGTTTTTGAGGTGGGTTGAACGGTGAAAACCAAACCATCTGACATGGATAATCCTGTGTTCTGATGCTCTAACATTATAACAACATCAGTGGGGGCCTAATTGTCTAGCTTTTATTTAGCTGATTGAAAATTATCAAAGATTATATGCTATAATTGAAAAAGTCCATTATCTTTTCTACATACTTTCTATTTGGTTTTAGTTGTTTAATAAGTTAATACTGAAAATATTTGTTTTTGGCAATGTCATCCCTCGACCCACCTGTACCCCTGCCGTGATCCACAAGTGGTCCTGACAGAGTTCACATAGGCTACCAGTAGCAGGACTCATCACCTTCAAGTCAGTTTCATTCTAAATAACTGAGCATGTAGCAATATTATCTAAACATTTCCTACAGAGACCATCAGGTCATCATCAATATAAAGGATATTATCTAAACATTTCCTACAGAGACCATCAGGTCATCATCAATATAAAGGATATTATCTAAACATTTCCTACAGAGACCATCAGGTCATCATCAATATAAAGGATATTATCTAAACATTTCCTACAGAGACCATCAGGTCATCATCAATATAAAGGATATTATCTAAACATTTCCTACAGAGACCATCAGGTCATCATCAATGTAAAGGATATTATCTAAACATTTCCTACAGAGACCATCAGGTCATCATCAATATAAAGGATATTATCTAAACATTTCCTACAGAGACCATCAGGTCATCATCAATATAAAGGATATTATCTAAACATTTCCTACAGAGACCATCAGGTCATCATCAATATAAAGGATATTATCTAAACATTTCCTACAGAGACCATCAGGTCATCATCAATATAAAGGATATTATCTAAACATTTCCTACAGAGACCATCAGGTCATCATCAATATAAAGGATATTATCTAAACATTTCCTACAGAGACCATCAGGTCATCATCAATATAAAGGATATTATCTAAACATTACCTACAGAGACCATCAGGTCATCATCAATATAAAGGATATTATCTAAACATTTCCTACAGAGACCATCAGGTCATCATCAATATAAAGGATATTATCTAAACATTTCCTACAGAGACCATCAGGTCATCATCAATATAAAGGATATTATCTAAACATTTCCTACAGAGACCATCAGGTCATCATCAATATAAAGGATATTATCTAAACATTTCCTACAGAGACCATCAGGTCATCATCAATATAAAGGATATTATCTAAACATTACCTACAGAGACCATCAGGTCATCATCAATATAAAGGATATTATCTAAACATTTCCTACAGAGACCATCAGGTCATCATCAATATAAAGGATATTATCTAAACATTTCCTACAGAGACCATCAGGTCATCATCAATATAAAGGATATTATCTAAACATTTCCTACAGAGACCATCAGGTCATCATCAATATAAAGGATATTATCTAAACATTTCCTACAGAGACCATCAGGTCATCATCAATATAAAGGATATTATCTAAACATTTCCTACAGAGACCATCAGGTCATCATCAATATAAAGGATATTTAAAAACATTTCCTACAGAGACCATCAGGTCATCATCAATATAAAGGATATTATCTAAACATTTCCTACAGAGACCATCAGGTCATCATCAATATAAAGGATATTATCTAAACATTTCCTACAGAGACCATCAGGTCATCATCAATATAAAGGATATTATCTAAACATTACCTACAGAGACCATCAGGTCATCATCAATATAAAGGATATTATCTAAACATTTCCTACAGAGACCATCAGGTCATCATCAATATAAAGGATATTATCTAAACATTACCTACAGAGACCATCAGGTCATCATCAATATAAAGGATATTATCTAAACATTTCCTACATAGACCATCAGGTCATCATCAATATAAAGGATATTATCTAAACATTTCCTACAGAGACCATCAGGTCATCATCAATATAAAGGATATTATCTAAACATTTCCTACAGAGACCATCAGGTCATCATCAATATAAAGGATATTATCTAAACATTACCTACAGAGACCATCAGGTCATCATCAATATAAAGGATATTATCTAAACATTTCCTACAGAGACCATCAGGTCATCATCAATATAAAGGATATTATCTAAACATTTCCTACAGAGACCATCAGGTCATCATCAATATAAAGGATATTATCTAAACATTTCCTACAGAGACCATCAGGTCATCATCAATATAAAGGATATTATCTAAACATTTCCTACAGAGACCATCAGGTCATCATCAATATAAAGGATATTATCTAAACATTTCCTACAGAGACCATCAGGTCATCATCAATATAAAGGATATTTAAAAACATTTCCTACAGAGACCATCAGGTCATCATCAATATAAAGGATATTATCTAAACATTTCCTACAGAGACCATCAGGTCATCATCAATATAAAGGATATTATCTAAACATTTCCTACAGAGACCATCAGGTCATCATCAATATAAAGGATATTATCTAAACATTACCTACAGAGACCATCAGGTCATCATCAATATAAAGGATATTATCTAAACATTACCTACAGAGACCATCAGGTCATCATCAATATAAAGGATATTATCTAAACATTTCCTACAGAGACCATCAGGTCATCATCAATATAAAGGATATTATCTAAACATTTCCTACAGAGACCATCAGGTCATCATCAATATAAAGGATATTATCTAAACATTTCCTACAGAGACCATCAGGTCATCATCAATATAAAGGATATTATCTAAACATTTCCTACAGAGACCATCAGGTCATCATCAATATAAAGGATATTATCTAAACATTTCCTACAGAGACCATCAGGTCATCATCAATATAAAGGATATTATCTAAACATTACCTACAGAGACCATCAGGTCATCATCAATATAAAGGATATTATCTAAACATTTCCTACAGAGACCATCAGGTCATCATCAATATAAAGGATATTATCTAAACATTACCTACAGAGACCATCAGGTCATCATCAATATAAAGGATATTATCTAAACATTTCCTACAGAGACCATCAGGTCATCATCAATATAAAGGATATTATCTAAACATTTCCTACAGAGACCATCAGGTCATCATCAATATAAAGGATATTATCTAAACATTACCTACAGAGACCATCAGGTCATCATCAATATAAAGGATATTATCTAAACATTTCCTACAGAGACCATCAGGTCATCATCAATATAAAGGATATTATCTAAACATTTCCTACAGAGACCATCAGGTCATCATCAATATAAAGGATATTATCTAAACATTTCCTACAGAGACCATCAGGTCATCATCAATATAAAGGATATTATCTAAACATTTCCTACAGAGACCATCAGGTCATCATCAATATAAAGGATATTATCTAAACATTACCTACAGAGACCATCAGGTCATCATCAATATAAAGGATATTATCTAAACATTTCCTACAGAGACCATCAGGTCATCATCAATATAAAGGATATTATCTAAACATTTCCTACAGAGACCATCAGGTCATCATCAATATAAAGGATATTATCTAAACATTTCCTACAGAGACCATCAGGTCATCATCAATATAAAGGATATTATCTAAACATTTCCTACAGAGACCATCAGGTCATCATCAATATAAAGGATATTATCTAAACATTTCCTACAGAGACCATCAGGTCATCATCAATATAAAGGATATTATCTAAACATTTCCTACAGAGACCATCAGGTCGTCATCAATATAAAGGATATTATCTAAACATTTCCTACAGAGACCATCAGGTCATCATCAATATAAAGGATATTATCTAAACATTTCCTACAGAGACCATCAGGTCATCATCAATATAAAGGATATTATCTAAACATTTCCTACAGAGACCATCAGGTCATCAGCAATATAAAGGATATTATCTAAACATTTCCTACAGAGACCATCAGGTCATCAGCAATATAAAGGATCATATCTCAAGACTACTCTCTCTATTGAATGTTTATATAAAGGATATTTAAAAACATAATAATTAGCCTAGACTTACCAGAGTCTGTCTGTCTTTCCTTCAAATCAACACAACACAGGAAATCAAATATTTTCTGATGCTCTTGCAGAGGAAGTAGTCTATATTACAAACTTCAAAATCCTTTTTATATTCATCTCAAATACACTACAAGTTTTAAATTCCCTACATGTCAGGAAAGTTCTCATGCAAAAGGTTATACAGTTCAGATCCTGTACAGAGTTTGTCTTTGGTTTCGGGAAGGCTGAAAGATAACATTGAAATCCCCCCAAGTATTGCAAACAGGATGTTAACTTAGTCACAAGGTTGGGCTAACTACAGTAGTGTTGCAAAATCCTTTACACCCCACTCATCCCCATCAGTCTTAAGAACAAAACATGTGGTTTAATGTAGATACATTTAGATACAACAGAAACAACATGTGGTATTCTCAACTTCTCTTTTAACAGAACAGAGACATTTCAGAGGAAAGGCTGGTGGGAAGTGTTATAGGAGGACGGGTTCATTTTTATGGCTGAAATGGAATAAATAAATGAATTCCATTTATTCCATTCCAGTCTTTACACTGAGCCTGTCCTCATATTGCTCCTCCAACAGCCTCCTCTGGTTTGTATGTGAAAGTATGCAGGTATTCATGTTGTTGTGGAGGGAAATTATATTTAAACAAAATACTTTTAAAAGGTATAATGCAGCCGTAAAAATAAAATAAAATCAGACAGTAGAATCAGACCTGCTCCCTGACTTTTAACACTAGAATCAGTCCTATATGATAATATCAGTTTTTACCTTTATTTAACTAGGCAAATCAGTTGAGAAAAAATTCTTATTTTCAATGACGGCCTACGAACAGTGGGTTAACTGCCTTGTTCAGGGGCAGAACGACAGATTTTTACCTTCTCAGCTCAGGGATTCGATCCAGCAACCTTTCAAGTACTGGCTCAACACTCTAACCACTAGACTACCTGCCACCTCTACACTCTAACCACTAGGCTACCTGCCGCCCCTCCACTCTAACCACTAGGCTACCTGCCGTCCCTCCACTCTAACCACTAGGCTACCTGCCGCCTCCACACTCTAACCACTAGGCTACCTGCCGCCTCTCCACTCTAACCACTAGGCTACCTGCCGCCTCTACACTCTAACCACTAGGCTTCCTGCCGTCCCTCCACTCTAACCACTAGGCTACCTGCCGCCCCTCCACTCTAACCACTAGGCTACCTGCCGCCTCTCCACTCTAACCACTAGGCTACCTGCCGCCTCTACACTCTAACCACTAGGCTTCCTGCCGCCCCTCCACTCTAACCACTAGGCTACCTGCCGCCTCTACACTCTAACCACTAGGCTACCTGCCTCCCCTCCACTCTAACCACTAGGCTACCTGCCACCCCTCCACTCTAACCACTAGGCTACCTGCCGCCCCTCCACTCTAACCACTAGGCTACCTGCCGCCCCTCCACTCTAACCACTAGGCTACCTGCCACCCCTCCACTCTAACCACTAGGCTCCCTGCCCCCCCTCCACTCTAACCACTAGGCTACCTGCCTCCCCTCCACTCTAACCACTAGGCTACCTGCCCCCCCTCCACTCTAACCACTAGGCTACCTGCCGCCCCTCCACTCTAACCACTAGGCTCCCTGCCCCCCCTCCACTCTAACCACTAGGCTACCTGCCCCCCCTCCACTCTAACCACTAGGCTACCTGCCGCCTCTACACTCTAACCACTAGGCTACCTGCCGCCTCTACACTCTAACCACTAGGCTACCTGCCGCCCCTCCACTCTAACCACTAGGTTACCTGTCGTCCCCAAATGAGGCCTAACTGAATGATAAGAAGGATGAAGGGGTTGATGTAATGTAGAAAGACAATAGTGTAATGATGAGTTTGTGTTATGCCTATTTATCAGCAGCAAATCATTTGACCACACCCCCTTGTGGGTTAATAATATTGTCTTTTATGTTTTACTTTCCACAAATAAACTGTTGTGGGTCTGTTTTATTGACTGTAACTCTAACACTAATCACATGTATTGTAAGGAAATGAACACATGCTATGAGTTACAGTAGGCCTTTAGAGTGATGTAAAACATGTCCTGGACTCTGTCCAAGTTGATGAGCGGGAAACAAACAATAGCAGTCAACCTTCACAGCCGGCCCATCGACACTACTCCTAAACTATACCACAACTAATTTCACACATGATAAGAGTTATCCTGATCAGCTGGCCCATCGACACTACTCCTAAACTGTACCAAAACTAATTTCACACATGATAAGAGTTATCCTGATCAGCTGGCCCATCGACACTACTCCTAAACTATACCAAAACTAATTTCACACATGATAAGAGTTATCCTGATCAGCTGGCCCATCGACACTACTCCTAAACTGTACCAAAACTAATTTCACACATGATAAGAGTTATCCTGATCAGCTGGCCCATCGACACTACTCCTAAACTGTACCAAAACTAATTTCACACATGATAAGAGTTATCCTGATCAGCTGGCCCATCGACACTACTCCTAAACTGTACCAAAATTAATTTCACACATGATAAGAGTTATCCTGATCAGCTGGCCCATCGATACTACTCCTAAACTATACCAAAACTAATTTCACACATGATAAGAGTTATCCTGATCAGCTGGCCCATCGACACTACTCCTAAACTGTACCAAAACTAATTTCACACATGATAAGAGTTATCCTGATCAGCTGGCCCATCGACACTACTCCTAAACTGTACCAAAACTAATTTTACACATGATAAGAGTTATCCTGATCAGCTGGCCCATCGACACTACTCCTAAACTGTACCAAAACTAATTTTACACATGATAAGAGTTATCCTGATCAGCTGGCCCATCGACACTACTCCTAAACTGTACCAAAACTAATTTCACACATGATAAGAGTTATCCTGATCAGCCGGCCCATCGACACTACTCCTAAACTGTACCACAACTAATTTCACACATGATAAGAGTTATCCTGATCAGCTGGCCCATCGACACTACTCCTAAACTATACCAAAACTAATTTCACACATGATAAGAGTTATCCTGATCAGCTGGCCCATCGACACTACTCCTAAACTATACCAAAACTAATTTTACACATGATAAGAGTTATCCTGATCAGCTGGCCCATCGACACTACTCCTAAACTGTACCACAACTAATTTTACACATGATAAGAGTTATCCTGATCAGCTGGCCCATCGACACTACTCCTAAACTGTACCACAACTAATTTCACACATGATAAGAGTTATCCTGATCAGCTGGCCCATCGACACTACTCCTAAACTATACCACAACTAATTTCACACATGATAAGAGTTATCCTGATCAGCTGGCCCATCGACACTACTCCTAAACTGTACCAAAACTAATTTCACACATGATAAGAGTTATCCTGATCAGCTGGCCCATCGACACTACTCCTAAACTATACCAAAACTAATTTCACACATGATAAGAGTTATCCTGATCAGCTGGCCCATCGACACTACTCCTAAACTATACCAAAACTAATTTCACACATGATAAGAGTTATCCTGATCAGCTGGCCCATCGACACTACTCCTAAACTGTACCAAAACTAATTTCACACATGATAAGAGTTATCCTGATCAGCTGGCCCATCGATACTACTCCTAAACTATACCAAAACTAATTTCACACATGATAAGAGTTATCCTGATCAGCCGGCCCATCGACCCGCTGCGTTTTGGTCCCCCTTTTTCGACGTATGTGACAAAATGAGCATCTATTTACCAAATCCTCCTTCAGAGTCATGTGCAGGTAAAATACTTTTATTTCTATATAATACTGTATCTGAAAGAGCAGATTCTGCAGGTAAAACATTGTGATTTCTATATAGTACTGTATCTGAAAGAGCAGATTCTGCAGGTTAAACATTGTGATTTCTATATAGTACTGTATCTGAAAGAGCAGATTCTGCAGGTAACACATTGTGATTTCTATATAGTACTGTATCTGAAAGAGCAGATTCTGCAGGTTAAACATTGTGATTTCTATATAATACTGTTTCTGAGAGCAGATTCTGCAGTTTCCTTGACACTTACCTTTATCAAATAACTCTCAACATTCAAGAGGTGCAGCTTTATTTCCAAAGTTCAATTTTTCTTCAACAATATCCGTGTTGTCCATGTTTTAATCACATGACCACTCCAGCAGCAGCATTGATCTGGCGACTACGCAAAAACTATTAACATAATCAAATTAAAATCTGCTATTCTGTCGTCAATGGATGAACGGCCAATAGAAACCAGATAGAAACTGATAGTGGTGCATGTGACCTCAGTTCTGGTTAGCTGCAGATGTCCAAACCAACTTGCTCAAGGTCTTTCCATGTCTGGGGAAAGATGAAACCAGGCCAGCGGGTGACTGTCTGAGACTGTCTGAGACTGTGGTTTTGAGTCACGTGGAGCCTTACATGGGCAAAGGCAGAAATGTGACTGTGGACAGCTTCTTCACATCAGTTTCCCTGTCAGACAAGTCGATTGGGAAGAAGACTAGCAAGCTAGGAACAGTGAAAAAACTAAGTTGACTAGCCTAGCCAGGTCATTATAGTATATACAGTATCTCTACCATATACAGACACCAACTAGTATCCCCTTTATGATCTAGCCAGGTCATTATAGTATATACAGTATCTCTACCATATACAGACACCAACTACTATCCCCTTTATGATCTAGCCAGGTCATTACAGTATATACAGTATCTCTACCATATACAGATACCAACTAGTATCCCCTTTATGATCTAGCCAGCTCATTACAGTATATACAGTATCTCTACCATATACAGACACCAACTAGTATCCCCTTTATGATCTAGCCAGGTCATTACAGTATATACAGTATCTCTACCATATACAGACACCAACTAGTATCCCCTTTATGATCTAGTCAGGTCATTACAGTATATACAGTATCTCTACCATATACAGACACCAACTAGTATCCCCTTTATGATCTAGCCAGGTCATTACAGTATATACAGTATCTCTACTATATACAGACACCAACTAGTATCCCCTTTATGATCTAGCCAGGTCATTACAGTATATACAGTATCTCTACCATATACAGACACCAACTAG
This sequence comes from Salmo salar, assembly GCF_965601325.2. Classification (NCBI taxonomy): domain Eukaryota; kingdom Metazoa; phylum Chordata; class Actinopteri; order Salmoniformes; family Salmonidae; genus Salmo; species Salmo salar. Next base: position 2,602,629 of record NW_027675333.1, read on the forward strand.
TATCCCCTTTATGATCTAGCCAGGTCATTATAGTATATACAGTATCTCTACCATATACAGACACCATCAAGTATCCCCTTTATGATCTAGCCAGCTCATTACAGTATATACAGTATCTCTACCATATACAGACACCAACTAGTATCCCCTTTATGATCTAGCCAGGTCATTACAGTATATACAGTATCTCTACCATATACAGACACCAACTAGTATCCCCTTTATGATCTAGCCAGGTCATTACAGTATATACAGTATCTCTACTATATACAGACACCAACTAGTATCCCCTTTATGATCTAGCCAGGTCATTACAGTATATACAGTATCTCTACCATATACAGACACCAACTAGTATCCCCTTTATGATCTAGCCAGGTCATTATAGTATATACAGTATCTCTACTATATACAGACACCAACTAGTATCCCCTTTATGATCTAGCCAGGTCATTACAGTATATACAGTATCTCTACCATATACAGACACCAACTAGTATCCCCTTTATGATCTAGCCAGGTCATTATAGTATATACAGTATCTCTACTATATACAGACACCAACTAGTATCCCCTTTATGATCTAGCCAGGTCATTATAGTATATACAGTATCTCTACTATATACAGACACCAACTAGTATCCCCTTTATGATCTAGCCAGGTCATTACAGTATATACAGTATCTCTACTATATACAGACACCAACTAGTATCCCCTTTATGATCTAGCCAGGCCATTACAGTATATACAGTATCTCTACCATATACAGACACCAACTAGTATCCCCTTTATGATCTAGCCAGGTCATTATAGTATATACAGTATCTCTACCATATACAGACACCAACTAGTATCCCCTTTATGATCTAGCCAGCTCATTATAGTATATACAGTGTCTCTACCATATACAGACACCAACTAGTATCCCCTTTATGATCTAGCCAGGTCATTACAGTATATACAGTATCTCTACTATATACAGACACCAACTAGTATCCCCTTTATGATCTAGCCAGGCCATTACAGTATATACAGTATCTCTACCATATACAGACACCAACTAGTATCCCCTTTATGATCTAGCCAGGTCATTACAGTATATACAGTATCTCTACTATATACAGACACCAACTAGTATCCCCTTTATGATCTAGCCAGGCCATTACAGTATATACAGTATCTCTACCATATACAGACACCAACTAGTATCCCCTTTATGATCTAGCCAGGTCATTATAGTATATACAGTATCTCTACCATATACAGACACCAACTAGTATCCCCTTTATGATCTAGCCAGCTCATTATAGTATATACAGTATCTCTACCATATACAGACACCAACTAGTATCCCCTTTATGATCTAGCCAGCTCATTATAGTATATACAGTATCTCTACCATATACAGACACCAACTAGTATCCCCTTTATGATCTAGCCAGCTCATTATAGTATATACAGTATCTCTACCATATACAGACACCAACTAGTATCCCCTTTATGATCTAGCCAGGCCATTACAGTATATACAGTATCTCTACCATATACAGACACCAACTAGTATCCCCTTTATGATCTAGCCAGGTCATTACAGTATATACAGTATCTCTACCATATACAGACACCAACTAGTATCCCCTTTATGATCTAGCCAGGTCATTATAGTGTATACAGTATCTCTACCATATACAGACACCAACTAGTATCCCCTTTATGATCTAGCCAGCTCATTACAGTATATACAGTATCTCTACCATATACAGACACCAACTAGTATCCCCTTTATGATCTAGCCAGGTCATTACAGTATATACAGTATCTCTACCATATACAGACACCAACTAGTATCCCCTTTATGATCTAGCCAGGTCATTACAGTATATACAGTATCTCTACTATATACAGACACCAACTAGTATCCCCTTTATGATCTAGCCAGGTCATTACAGTATATACAGTATCTCTACCATATACAGACACCAACTAGTATCCCCTTTATGATCTAGCCAGGTCATTATAGTATATACAGTATCTCTACTATATACAGACACCAACTAGTATCCCCTTTATGATCTAGCCAGGTCATTACAGTATATACAGTATCTCTACCATATACAGACACCAACTAGTATCCACTTTATGATCTAGCCAGGTCATTATAGTATATACAGTATCTCTACTATATACAGACACCAACTAGTATCCCCTTTATGATCTAGCCAGGTCATTATAGTATATACAGTATCTCTACTATATACAGACACCAACTAGTATCCCCTTTATGATCTAGCCAGGTCATTATAGTATATACAGTATCTCTACCATATACAGACACCAACTAGTATCCCCTTTATGATCTAGCCAGGTCATTACAGTATATACAGTATCTCTACCATATACAGACACCAACTAGTATCCCCTTTATGATCTAGCCAGGCCATTACAGTATATACAGTATCTCTACCATATACAGACACCAACTAGTATCCCCTTTATTATCTAGCCAGGTCATTACAGTATATACAGTATCTCTACTATATACAGACACCAACTAGTATCCCCTTTATGATCTAGCCAGGCCATTACAGTATATACCGTATCTCTACCATATACAGACACCAACTAGTATCCCCTTTATGATCTAGCCAGCTCATTATAGTATATACAGTATCTCTACCATATACAGACACCAACTAGTATCCCCTTTATGATCTAGCCAGCTCATTATAGTATATACAGTATCTCTACCATATACAGACACCAACTAGTATCCCCTTTATGATCTAGCCAGCTCATTATAGTATATACAGTATCTCTACCATATACAGACACCAACTAGTATCCCCTTTATGATCTAGCCAGGTCATTACAGTATATACAGTATCTCTACCATATACAGACACCAACTAGTATCCCCTTTATGATCTAGCCAGCTCATTATAGTATATACAGTATCTCTACCATATACAGACACCAACTAGTATCCCCTTTATGATCTAGCCAGGTCATTACAGTATATACAGTATCTCTACCATATACAGACACCAACTAGTATCCCCTTTATGATCTAGCCAGCTCATTATAGTATATACAGTATCTCTACCATATACAGACACCAACTAGTATCCCCTTTATGATCTAGCCAGCTCATTATAGTATATACAGTATCTCTACCATATACAGACACCAACTAGTATCCCCTTTATGATCTAGCCAGCTCATTATAGTATATACAGTATCTCTACCATATACAGACACCAACTAGTATCCCCTTTATGATCTAGCCAGGTCATTATAGTATATACAGTATCTCTACTATATACAGACACCAACTAGTAGCCCCTTTATGATCTAGCCAGGTCATTATAGTATATACAGTATCTCTACTATATACAGACACCAACTAGTATCCCCTTTATGATCTAGCCAGGTCATTATAGTATATACAGTATCTCTACCATATACAGACACCAACTAGTATCCCCTTTATGATCTAGCCAGGTCATTACAGTATATACAGTATCTCTACCATATACAGACACCAACTAGTATCCCCTTTATGATCTAGCCAGGCCATTACAGTATATACAGTATCTCTACCATATACAGACACCAACTAGTATCCCCTTTATGATCTAGCCAGGTCATTACAGTATATACAGTATCTCTACTATATACAGACACCAACTAGTATCCCCTTTAGTATCTAGCCAGGCCATTACAGTATATACAGTATCTCTACCATATACAGACACCAACTAGTATCCCCTTTATGATCTAGCCAGGTCATTATAGTATATACAGTATCTCTACCATATACAGACACCAACTAGTATCCCCTTTATGATCTAGCCAGCTCATTATAGTATATACAATATCTCTACCATATACAGACACCAACTAGTATCCCCTTTATGATCTAGCCAGGTCATTATAGTATATACAGTATCTCTACCATATACAGACACCAACTAGTATCCCCTTTATGATCTAGCCAGCTCATTATAGTATATACAGTATCTCTACCATATACAGACACCAACTAGTATCCCCTTTATGATCTAGCCAGCTCATTATAGTATATACAGTATCTCTACCATATACAGACACCAACTAGTATCCCCTTTATGATCTAGCCAGGCCATTACAGTATATACAGTATCTCTACCATATACAGACACCAACTAGTATCCCCTTTATGATCTAGCCAGGTCATTACAGTATATACAGTATCTCTACCATATACAGACACCTTCTAGTATCCCCTTTATTATCTAGCCAGGTCATTACAGTATATACAGTATCTCTACCATATACAGACACCAACTAGTATCCCCTTTATGATCTAGCCAGGTCATTATAGTATATACAGTATCTCTACTATATACAGACACCAACTAGTATCCCCTTTATGATCTAGCCAGGTCATTACAGTATATACAGTATCTCTACCATATACAGACACCAACTAGTATCCCCTTTATGATCTAGCCAGGTCATTATAGTATATACAATATCTCTACTATATACAGACACCAACTAGTATCCCCTTTATGATCTAGCCAGGTCATTATAGTATATACAGTATCTCTACTATATACAGACACCAACTAGTATCCCCTTTATGATGTAGCCAGGTCATTATAGTATATACAGTATCTCTACCATATACAGACACCAACTAGCATCCCCTTTATGATCTAGCCAGGTCATTACAGTATATACAGTATCTCTACCATATACAGACACCAACTAGTATCCCCTTTATGATCTAGCCAGGCCATTACAGTATATACAGTATCTCTACCATATACAGACACCAACTAGTATCCCCTTTATGATCTAGCCAGGCCATTACAGTATATACAGTATCTCTACCATATACAGACACCAACTAGTAACCCCTTTATGATCTAGCCAGGTCATTATAGTATATACAGTATCTCTACCATATACAGACACCAACTAGTATCCCCTTTATTATCTAGCCAGCTCATTATAGTATATACAGTATCTCTACCATATACAGACACCAACTAGTATCCCCTTTATGATCTAGCCAGCTCATTATAGTATATACAGTATCTCTACCATATACAGACACCAACTAGTATCCCCTTTATGATCTAGCCAGCTCATTATAGTATATACAGTATCTCTACCATATACAGACACCAACTAGTATCCCCTTTATGATCTAGCCAGCTCATTATAGTATATACAGTATCTCTACCATATACAGACACCAACTAGTATCCCCTTTATGATCTAGCCAGGTCATTACAGTATATACAGTATCTCTACCATATACAGATACCAACTAGTATCCCCTTTATGATCTAGCCAGCTCATTATAGTATATACAGTATCTCTACCATATACAGACACCAACTAGTATCCCCTTTATGATCTAGCCAGCTCATTATAGTATATACAGTATCTCTACCATATACAGACACCAACTAGTATCCCCTTTATGATCTAGCCAGCTCATTATAGTATATACAGTATCTCTACCATATACAGACACCAACTACTATCCCCTTTATGATCTAGCCAGCTCATTATAGTATATACAGTATCTCTACCATATACAGACATCAACTAGTATCCCCTTTATGATCTAGCCAGGTCATTACAGTATATACAGTATCTCTACCATATACAGACACCAACTAGTATCCCCTTTATGATCTAGCCAGGCCATTACAGTATATACAGTATCTCTACCATATACAGACACCAACAAGTATCCCCTTTATGATCTAGCCAGGTCATTACAGTATATACAGTATCTCTACCATATACAGACACCAACTAGTATCCCCTTTATTATCTAGCCAGGTCATTACAGTATATACAGTATCTCTACCATATACAGACACCAACTAGTATCCCCTTTATGATCTAGCCAGGTCATTATAGTATATACAGTATCTCTACCATATACAGACACCAACTAGTATCCCCTTTATGATCTAGCCAGCTCATTATAGTATATACAGTATCTCTACCATATACAGACACCAACTAGTATCCCCTTTATGATCTAGCCAGGTCATTACAGTATATACAGTATCTCTACCATATACAGACACCAACTAGTATCCCCTTTATGATCTAGCCAGGTCATTACTGTATATACAGTATCTCTACCATATACATACACCAACTAGTATCCCCTTTATGATCTAGCCAGGTCATTACAGTATATACAGTATCTCTACCATATACAGACACCAACTAGTATCCCCTTTATGATCTAGCCAGCTCATTATAGTATATACAGTATCTCTACTATATACAGACACCAACTAGTATCCCCTTTATGATCTAGCCAGGTCATTACAGTATATACAGTATCTCTACCATATACAGACACCAACTAGTATCCCCTTTATGATCTAGCCAGGTCATTACAGTATATACAGTATCTCTACCATATACAGACACCAACTAGTATCCCCTTTATGATCTAGCCAGTTCATTACAGTATATACAGTATCTCTACCATATACAGACACCAACTAGTATCCCCTTTATGATCTAGCCAGGTCATTACAGTATATACAGTATCTCTACCATATACAGACACCAACTAGTATCCCCTTTATGATCTAGCCAGGTCATTATAGTATATACAGTATCTCTACCATATACAGACACCAACTAGTATCCCCTTTATGATCTAGCCAGGTCATTACAGTATATACAGTATCTCTACCATATACAGACACCAACTAGTATCCCCTTTATGATCTAGCCAGGAAGCAGGTCCTGTTCTCCCTCTTCCCCCAGGCACCACATCTCCCTCGGGGGAGAAAGACGCTACAGTCACCAAGCAGGCAGCAGGTCCTGTTCTCCCTTTTCCCCCAGGCACCACATCTCCCTCGGGGGAGAAAGAAGCTACAGTCACCAAGCAGGAAGCAGGTCCTGTTCTCCCTTTTCCCCCAGGCACCACATCTCCCTCGGGGGAGAAAGAAGCTACAGTCACCAAGCAGGAAGCAGGTCCTGCTCTCCCTTTTCCCCCAGGCACCACATCTCCCTCGGGGGAGAAAGAAGCTACAGTCACCAAGCAGGAAGCAGGTCCTGTTCTCCCTTTTCCCCCAGGCACCACATCTCCCTCGGGGGAGAAAGAAGCTACAGTCACCAAGCAGGAAGCAGGTCCTGTTCTCCCTTTTCCCCCAGGCACCACATCTCCCTCGGGGGAGAAAGAAGCTACAGTCACCAAGCAGGCAGCAGGTCCTGTTCTCCCTCTTCCCCCAGGCACCACATCTCCCTCGGGGGAGAAAGAAGCTACAGTCACCAAGCAGGAAGCAGGTCCTGTTCTCTCTCTTCCCCCAGGCACCACATCTCCCTCGGGGGAGAAAGAAGCTACAGTCACCAAGCAGGCAGCAGGTCCTGCTCTCCCTTTTCCCCCAGGCACCACATCTCCCTCGGGGGAGAAAGAAGCTACAGTCACCAAGCAGGAAGCAGGTCCTGTTCTCCCTCTTCCCCCAGGCACCACATCTCCCTCGGGGGAGAAAGAAGCTACAGTCACCAAGCAGGCAGCAGGTCCTGTTCTCTCTTTTCCCCCAGGCACCACATCTCCCTCGGGGGAGAAAGAAGCTACAGTCACCAAGCAGGAAGCAGGTCCTGCTCTCCCTTTTCCCCCAGGCACCACATCTCCCTCGGGGGAGAAAGAAGCTACAGTCACCAAGCAGGCAGCAGGTCCTGTTCTCCCTTTTCCCCCAGGCACCACATCTCCCTCGGGGGAGAAAGAAGCTACAGTCACCAAGCAGGCAGCAGGTCCTGTTCTCCCTCTTCCCCCAGGCACCACATCTCCCTCGGGGGAGAAAAGAAGACACAATGTCAAGTCGGCAGGTGCCCACCGAACAAGGCCAATGAAAACCGATTAGATTTGTTTGTGGACGCGAAGCATAAAGAGAAGATGGGATTGATTCACGTGTAAAGGCGCGGTACAGTGTCTGATACAATCAACAAATTATTGTTTTAATATCTTGTCATCAATATATTTCCACAAATATGTATTTATGAAATTCATCTTTTACAATTGTTCCCTGGTGCTTTTGATTAGGAATACAGCAAATCGTTTCACCAGCGGACCTGGCTGGTATTATTATTATTATAGATCTTTTTGTTTCTAATTTGTCAAAAGAAACTGTAAATTGACTTTATTAATTACTATAACTCCATTACTAATCGAATCTACAAATACAGTTGATCAAATGGATTCCACTGTAGTGTTTTATTGTCAGGGAAATAGGCTGCAGGACCATTTTATTTTCTACTTTGTAGAATTAACAATTGTTGTTATTTTATTTATATATTTCCACTCATATTTCTTCATGTAATTTATCCTTTACAATAGTTTATACACTATGTATCAAGTGTTTATTTAACAAACCATGTTTTCACACCTTGCACCTTGCTGGTTGATATGCATCTGATGCATATGCTAAAGTGGAGGCCTGGCAACTTCCTCTAGCGGGGACGTATATGCTGATAGACCAGTTGGTTCTAGTGTTAAGGACTGGTAGATGGGTGTTCTGATAGGCTGATAGACCAGGTGGTTCTAGTGTTAAGGACTGGTAGATGGGTGTTCTGATAGACCAGGTGGTTCTAGTGTTAAGGACTGGTAGATGGGTGTTCTGATAGGCTGATAGACCAGGTGGTTCTAGTGTTAAGGACTGGTAGATGGGTGTTCTGATAGGCTGATAGACCAGGTGGTTCTAGTGTTAAGGACTGGTAGATGGGTGTTCTGATAGGCTGATAGACCAGGTGGTTCTAGTGTTAAGGACTGGTAGATGGGTGTTCTGATAGGCTGAAAGACCAGGTGGTTCTAGTGTTAAGGACTGGTAGATGGGTGTTCTGATAGGCTGATAGACCAGGTGGTTCTAGTGTTAAGGACTGGTAGATGGGTGTTCTGATAGGCTGATAACACTAGAACCACCTGATCTATCAGCCTATCAGAACACCCATCTACCAGTCCTTAACACTAGAACCACCTGGTCTAAGGACTGGTAGATGGGTGTTCTGATAGGCTGATAGACCAGGTGGTTCTAGTGTTAAGGACTGGTAGATGGGTGTTCTGATAGGCTGAAAGACCAGGTGGTTCTAGTGTTAATTAATGACTGGTAGATGGGTGTTCTGATAGGCTGAAAGACCAGGTGGTTCTAGTGTTAAGGACTGGTAGATGGGTGTTCTGATAGGCTGATAGACCAGGTGGTTCTAGTGTTAAGGACTGGTAGATGGGTGTTCTGATAGGCTGAAAGACCAGGTGGTTCTAGTGTTAATTAAGGACTGGTAGATGGGTGTTCTGATAGGCTGAAAGACCAGGTGGTTCTAGTGTTAATTAAGGACTGGTAGATGGGTGTTCTGATAGACCAGGTGGTTCTAGTGTTAATTAAGGACTGGTAGATGGGTGTTGACCATTCACTCATGCTGACCGGCTCCAGTACTTTGTTCTTGACTAAACCTCCAAGTCAGCCTCCACTTTTGGTCTGATAGCAGAAGCTACAGGTCCTGCTTTCAGAACCTTTGGTTTGCTGTCTGGCTTAATGCCAAGCTTCCCTGTGATGTCGTTCATACAACCCTGCTGTCCATTAAATCCATCTGTTTCTTTAAGATGGCAGGTAGGTCTGTGTCTCCATGTGTCATTGTCTGCACTGATGGCCAGTCCAGTGTGATTTTCTCCAACTATGAACATCCCAGTAGTGATGTATAGTCTCCCTTCACAACATAGCAGCTTTTCAGTTGGTCTGTTTACCTGAACTGTGACTTCAGTGATGTCTCTCAAGGTGACAGATTCACCTGTGTAAGTCTTTAACACGAGGTGCACTGGTTAAAGTGGAAGGTGTTTCAGTGTCTTTTTTCTGACACAAGAGATACAGCTGCTCCTGTGTCAATCTCCATACCGGGAGACATAGTAGCCGTGCAGCCCGCCAGGAAAAAGTCTGTATTTTCAGTGTGACTTCCTGGTCTGATGAGTCACTCACCTCAGTGTTCTCTTACTCAGCAGTGTGAACATGTCTATTGGTCTTTCCTTGGAATGTCTGTTTCTTGTTTTCAGTATGATGCTTTCTCTGTTCTCTTTTTGTTTCTGGAGACTTGTTCGATGTGGTCCTTTTTAACAGAGGCTGGACAATCCATGTCCTTACACCAGCATGTAGAATCCTAACATCCCTTTATACCACAGGCTGGACAATCCATGTCCTTACACCAGCATGTAGAATCCTGACATCCCTTTATACCACAGGCTGGGCAATCCATGTCCTTACACCAGCATGTAGAATCCTGACATCCCTTTATACCACAGGCTGGACAATCCATGTCCTTACACCAGCATGTAGAATCCTGACATCCCTTTATACCACAGGCTGGACAATCCATGTCCTTACACCAGCATGTAGAATCCTGACATCCCTTTATACCACAGGCTGGACAATCCATGTCCTTACACCAGCATGTAGAATCCTGACATCCCTTTATACCACAGGCTGGACAATCCATGTCCTTACACCAGCATGTAGAATCCTGACATCCCTTTATACCACAGGCTGGACAATCCATGTCCTTACACCAGCATGTAGAAGAAGCCTGATTTCCCACCTTGCCATAGTGGAAGCATGTGACTTGATTTTCCTGTCTCTGATTTTCAGTTGAAACTCTGAGCACTTTTCCTTTTTTTGTGATCAACTTTTTTATTTATTATAAAGGAACACAGACAAGAACAAATAGCAGCAGGAATGGCTATACAGCTAGAGACACAATACTGTTAAAATATATATCAGAACAAATAGCAGCAGGAATGGTTATACAGCTAGAGACACAATACTGTTCAAATATAAATATCAGTATATTATGTAAACCAGGTATTGCAGGTAAATACAATTATAATTAACCACATATAAAATCACTCACCTGAGCTGCATCAACCCCTCCTGGGACCACCCCAACCCACCCTCCATCCCCTCCTGGGACCACCCCAACCCACCCTCCATCCTCTCCTGGGACCACCCCAACCCACCCTCCAACCCCTCCTGGGACCACCCCAACCCACCCTCCATCCCCTCCTGGGACCACCCCAACCCACCCTCCAACCCCTCCTGGGACCACCCCAACCCACCCTCCAACCCCTCCTGGTACCACCCCAACCCACCCTCCAACCCCTCCTGGGACCACCCCAACCCACCCTCCATCCCCTCCTGGGACCACCCCAACCCACCCTCCATCCCCTCCTGGGACCAACCCAACCCACCCTCCTACACCTCCTGGGACCAACCCAACCCACCCTCCAACCCCTCCTGGGACCACCCCAACCCACCCTCCATCCCCTCCTGGGACCAACCCAACCCACCCTCCTACACCTCCTGGGACCAACCCAACCCACCCTCCAACACCTCCTGGGACAGATTTTGACTCATTGAGTGATAAGACTGAGCTATTTAAAAACACTTTTTCAACATTTCAAGATAGCAGTTAGTTCAGTTTGATCTTATTAAAGACAGCTGTATCATTTTTTTTATTCATTTTGACATATTGTTTGGGACGACTTTTTTTGCTCTGTTTGAAGGCTGTCAGTTTCTTCTCAGGAAGAGAATCCCTTAGCCTTTCGACTAATTTTGGGTTAGTTCGACAAATTTTTGGTTAGTTCTCTCAAGAAGAACTAACCCATCTCAACATGACAGAAAGTAAGACAGGGAAACCCATCTCAACATGACAGAAAGTAAGACAGGAGAACCTATTTCAACATGACGGAGAGTAAGACAGGAGAACCTATTTCAACATGACAGAGAGTAAGTCAGGAGTCCCTGACCTTATCTTCTCTCAAGAAGATGTCTGGTAGGCCCATTTAAATACCTTTTTTGGACATTTCAAGAGCCGTCCGCCAGTCCGGAGCCGCCAGAGCCGCCCGCCAGTCCAGAGCCGCCCGCCAGTCCGGAGCTGCCCGCCAGTCCAGAGCCGCCCGCCAGTCCAGAGCCGCCCGCCAGTCCAGAGCCACCTAAGTGGGCGAAGCCTAGGGTGGAGCGGAGTCCACGTCCCGAACCTAAGCCACCTCCAGTATAGGTGGGTTGGGGAGGGGGGGTGTAGCACTAGTGCCGTCGTTGACGGCAGCCACCCTCCCTTCCCTCCCTTTTTGTTTAGGGGGTATTTGGGTTTTGTTTTTGTTCTTGTTTAGGGGGGGATTTAGGTTTTTCTTTTTAGGTGCATTCTGGGGTCTGCACCTTTAGGGGGGGTACTGTCATGTCCTGACCAGCAGAGGGAGTAATTGTATTATATTTGGTCAGGACGTGGCAGAGGGGTATTTGTTTCATATGGTTCGGGTTGTGTGTGTTATTTAAGGGGTGTTTGATTTATGTAGTCTGGGGTTTAAGTTTTGTTCTAGTGTTGGTGTCACGTCCTGACCAGCAGATGGAGCTATTGTTTTAGTTTTGGGGTCAGGACGTGGCAGTTTTGTGTATGAGAATGTTTGTATTGTTGATTGGGACTTCCAATTGAAGGCAGGTGTGTTGAGTTGCCGTTGATTGGAAGTCCTATATAGGTGTGTATGTTTTTCTTTGGGGTTATTGGTGGTTGTTCTTGCACTGCGTTTTTGTATGCCTGTAAGACTGTCCCTGTTGTGTTTATTGTTTTTTCAGTGGATGCTTTACTCCTTTTTTAAAAATTAAAATATGAGCATCCATATTCCCGCTGCGCCTTGGTCCTCCTTTCAACAGCACGAAGGATTTTGTGACAGAACCACCCACCAAAGGACCAAGCAGCAGAAGAGGAGGAAGCCACTGGAGAAAAAAATGGAGGAATGGACCTGGCAGGACGAAAGACAATTCTGGGAGGACAAGTTAAGGGAGCTAAGGGAACCTGAGAGGCAGCCCCAACATTTTTTTGGGGGGGGGCACACGAGTAGTTTGGCCAGGCCAGGGAAGAGCCATAAGCCAGCTACCCGTGACTACAGGGAGGTGCGTATGAGGTGGAGGGCGCCATGTTACGCTGAGGTACGCACCATCTCGCCTATACGGACGCACAGCCCAGTCCACCCGGTACCAGCGCCCCGCAGGTGCCAGGGCAAGGTGAGCATCGAGCGGAAGGGGTCAAGCCAACCCTGCACTCAAGACCACCAGTGCGCCCTTTCGGTCCGGTGTTTCCCGCTAGACGCACTAGCATGGAGGTGCGTGTCTCCAGGCTGGCACGTCCAGTACCAGCCCCACGCATCAGGAGTCTAGTGCGTCAGCCCAGTCTCGCCAGGCGTAAGTCGCCAGAGCTGCCCGCAAGTCAACAGTCACCAGAGCTGCCCGCCAGTCAACAGTCACCAGAGCTGCCCGCCAGTCAACAGTCACCAGAGCTGCCCGCCAGTCGTACGTCGCCAGAGCTGCCCGCCAGTCGTACGTCGCCAGAGCTGCCCGCCAGTCAACAGTCACCAGAGCTGCCCGCCAGTCAACAGTCACCAGAGCCGCCTGCTAGTCAGAAGCTGCCAGAGTGGCCCGACTGCCCGGAACTGCCAGAGTGGCCCGACTGCCCGGTTCTGCCAGGGTGGCCAGACTGCCCGGTTCTGCCAGACTGCCCGGTTCTGCCAGAGTGGCCAGACTGCCCGGTTCTGCCAGAGTGGCCAGACTGCCTGGTTCTGCCAGAGTGGCCAGACTGCCCGGTTCTGCCAGAGTGGCCAGACTGCCCGGTTCTGCCAGAGTGGCCCGACTGCCCGGTTCTGCCAGAGTGGCCCGACTGCCCGGTTCTGCCAGAGGTGCCTGCCTGCCCGGATCTGCCAGGGTGCCCTGCCTGCCCTCCGGCCCAGCCCGAGTGGCCCTCCTGTCCTCCGGCCCAGCCCAAGTGGCCCTCCTGTCCTCCGGCCCAGCCCGACTGGCCCTCCTGCACCCCAGCCCAGCCCGAGTGGCCCTCCTGCCCCCCGGCCCAGCCCGAGTGGCCCTCCTGCCCTCCGGCCCAGCCCGAGTGGCCCTCCTGTCCTCCGGCCCAGCCCGAGTGGTCCTCCTGTCCTCCGGCCCAGCCCGAGTGGTCCTCCTGTCCTCCGGCCCAGCCCGAGTGGCCCGCATGTCTTCCGACCCAGCCCGAGTGGTCGGTCTGCCAGGGTCAGCCCGAGTGGCCCGTCTGCCCGGTGCAGCTATCGGCGCCACCAAAGTGGGCGACGCCGAAGGTGGAGCGAGGTCCACGTCCTGCACCTGAGCCACCTCCAGGATAGGTGGGTTGGGGAGGGAGGGTGTAGCACAGTGCCGTCGGTGACAGCAGCCACCCCCCTTCCCTCCCTTATTGTTTAGGGGTTATTGTTTATGGGTTTTTTGTTGGTGTTTTCTGTTGGTAGGTGCATTCCGGGGTCTGCACCTTTAGGGGGGGGGGTACTGTCACGTCCTGACCAGCAGATGGAGCTATTGTTTTAGTTTTGGGGTCAGGACGTGGCAGTTTTGTGTATGAGAATGTTTGTATTGTTGATTGGGACTTCCAATTGAAGGCAGGTGTGTTGAGTTGCCGTTGATTGGAAGTCCTATATAGGTGTGTGTGTTTTTCTTTGGGGTTATTGGTGGTTGTTCTTGCACTGCGTTTTTGTATGCCTGTAAGACTGTCCCTGTTGTGTTTATTGTTTTTTCAGTGGATGCTTTACTCCTTTTTTAAAAATTAAAATATGAGCATCCATATTCCCGCTGCGCCTTGGTCCTCCTTTCAACAGCACGAAGGATTTTGTGACAGAACCACCCACCAAAGGACCAAGCAGCAGAAGAGGAGGAAGCCACTGGAGAAAAAAATGGAGGAATGGACCTGGCAGGACGAAAGACAATTCTGGGAGGACAAGTTAAGGGAGCTAAGGGAACCTGAGAGGCAGCCCCAACATTTTTTTTGGGGGGGGGCACACGAGTAGTTTGGCCAGGCCAGGGAAGAGCCGTAAGCCAGCTACCCGTGACTACAGGGAGGTGCGTATGAGGTGGAGGGCGCCATGTTACGCTGAGGTACGCACCATCTCGCCTATACGGACGCACAGCCCAGTCCGCCCGGTACCAGCGCCCCGCAGGTGCCAGGGCAAGGTGAGCATCGAGCGGAAGGGGTGAAGCCAACCCTGCACTCAAGACCACCAGTGCGCCCTTTCGGTCCGGTGTTTCCCGCTAGACGCACTAGCATGGAGGTGCGTGTCTCCAGGCTGGCACGTCCAGTACCAGCCCCACGCATCAGGAGTCTAGTGCGTCAGCCCAGTCTCGCCAGGCGTAAGTCGCCAGAGCTGCCCGCAAGTCAACAGTCACCAGAGCTGCCCGCCAGTCAACAGTCGCCAGAGCTGCCCGCCAGTCAACAGTCACCAGAGCTGCCCGCCAGTCGTACGTCACCAGAGCTGCCCGCCAGTCGTACGTCGCCAGAGCTGCCCGCCAGTCGTACGTCGCCAGAGCTGCCCGCCAGTCGTACGTCACCAGAGCTGCCCGCCAGTCGTACGTCACCAGAGCTGCCCGCCAGTCGTACGTCGCCAGAGCTGCCCGCCAGTCGTACGTCACCAGAGCTGCCCGCCAGTCGTACGTCACCAGAGCTGCCCGCCAGTCGTACAACGCCAGAGCTGCCCGCCAGTCGTACGTCACCAGAGCTGCCCGCCAGTCAGGAGTCACCAGAGCCGCCCGCTAGTCAGAAGCTGCCAGAGTGGCCCGACCGCCCGGAACTGCCAGAGTGGCCCGACTGCCCGGTTCTGCCAGGGTGGCCAGACTGCCCGGTTCTGCCAGACTGCCCGGTTCTGCCAGAGTGGCCAGACTGCCCGGTTCTGCCAGAGTGGCCAGACTGCCCGGTTCTGCCAGAGTGGCCCGACTGCCCGGTTCTGCCAGGGTGCCCTGCCTGCCCTCCGGCCCAGCCCGAGTGGCCCTCCTGTCCTCCGGCCCAGCCCGAGTGGTCCTCCTGTCCTCCGGCCCAGCCCGAGTGGTCCTCCTGTCCTCCGGCCCAGCCCGAGTGGCCCGCATGTCTTCCGACCCAGCCCGAGTGGTCGGTCTGCCAGGGTCAGCCCGAGTGGCCCGTCTGCCTGGTGCAGCTATCGGCGCCACCAAAGTGGGCGACGCCGAAGGTGGAGCGAGGTCCACGTCCTGCACCTGAGCCACCTCCAGGATAGGTGGGTTGGGGAGGGAGGGTGTAGCACAGTGCCGTCGGTGACAGCAGCCACCCTCCCTTCCCTCCCTTATTGTTTAGGGGTTATTGTTTATGGGTTTTTTGTTGGTGTTTTCTGTTGGTAGGTGCATCCCGGGGTCTGCACCTTTAGGGGGGGGTACTGTCACGTCCTGACCAGCAGATGGAGCTATTGTTTTAGTTTTGGGGTCAGGACGTGGCAGTTTTGTGTATGGGAATGTTTGTATTGTTGATTGGGACTTCCAATTGAAGGCAGGTGTGTTGAGTTGCCGTTGATTGGAAGTCCTATATAGGTGTGTGTGTTTTTCTTTGGGGTTATTGGTGGTTGTTCTTGCACTGCGTTTTTGTATGCCTGTAAGACTGTCCCTGTTGTGTTTATTGTTTTTTCAGTGGATGCTTTACTCCTTTTTAAAAAATTAAAATATGAGCATCCATATTCCCGCTGCGCCTTGGTCCTCCTTTCAACAGCACGATGGATTTTGTGACAGTTGGTTTTCTATGGTTTATCTAGTTGTTCTGTTTCTTTGTTAGTCTGTGTGGCTCCCGATCAGGAACAGCTGTATGTCGTTGTTCCTGATTGGGAGTCATGTATTAGGAGTGTGTTTTCACCTGGGGTTTGTGGGTTGTTGATTTTGCACTGCTGTATGTAAGTCCAAAAAATGACAAACCGACAGACAGGCTTTCTTGTTTTCCGTGTTCATTTTATTCTAATTAAATAGAAGAATGAGCATTCCCATCTGCGTTTTGTCATCCATTCACCACGACAGCCATTACAACATGAGACAGGGAGAAGCAATGTAAAATCAATAATGAAATTGTTTCCACAATTAACATGCTTTTTCTTGTTTCAAGTATGTTTTATTATGAAAAGTACAATATAACCATATATACTTGTACAACTATGGAGCGTATGTCCACATATAATTGTACAATTTGTTTTTCCAACATAAAAGACAAGAAATGATCACATTGGTATTTTAACAGTGTTATTGTAAGAGTTTAAATGTTTAAACAGAGGATACATCTAAAACAGGATAAAACAAGTGCAGTATGTTGTGAGAATGTTACTTTAACGTCGACTCATAACGTCACACTATAACTTCATGGGAGTCTTGTGGAAAGACTGCATGTTGTTTTGGGTGGATTGAGTGACGTCTACAAGCCTGTCACGTGTGAGTGTCCAGTTATTATTTCAGGGACACTGAGGATTCATCATAAACCCAAAACCCTGGATAGAGGGGCTCAGTGAATGTGGAGGTGAATGTGATCAGGTGGGTCA
>NW_027675333.1:2635000-2710000 GCF_965601325.2 Salmo salar
TGTTTCATTATTTAGAAAAATGAAAGCACTTTATGTATCTAGTCCCCCTATTTAAAGAAGTCATATGTTTTCTGACCAATTCACTCATAGTGGCTTAAAGTAGTCACAAGTTGAGTATTTGATCCGATATTCCTTGAACGCAGCGACTACATTAAGCTTGTGACTCAAACTCGTTGATTGATTTTGCAGTTTGTTTTGGTTGTGTTTTGGGTTGTGTTTTGCCCAATATTAAAATGGTGGATGGTGTAACGTCTGCTTCCAGCTCACACTCTCAAACACGTAGATCCCCCTGAACGCAGCTCACTCTCCAGATCCCAGTCACCTGAATTCTGATCACCTGTTCACACACCTGTATGTCATTATCAAACTCTATTTAGTTCAGTTCTTTGCACCCCCATCATTGTGATGTAATGTTTGATTTGCGACACACGGCTATTCGGAGCGCTGACTTTCCTTTAATTTACTCCTCCCGTGTATGATAGTTTTTGCCTGCCTCACTAATGATGCCTTTTGACTATTCCCTGCCTGTACCTTAGCCCATTGGATTTCCTGTTATCAACCTATTCCCTGCCTGTACCTTAGCCCATTGGATTTCCTGTTATCAACCTATTCCCTGCCTGTACCTTAGCCCATTGGATTTCCTGTTATCAACCTATTCCCTGCCTGTACCTTAGCCCATTGGATTTCCTGTTATCAACCTATTCCCTGCCTGTACCTTAGCCTATAGGATTTCCTGTTATCAACCTATTCCCTGCCTGTACCTTAGCCCATTGGATTTCCTGTTATCAACCTATTCCCTGCCTGTACCTTAGCCTATTGGATTTCCTGTTATCAACCTATTGCCTGATCTCCCGGACCACGGCCTTTTCCCTGCCTGTTGCATCTTTGGACCCTTTTTGATCTTCTGCCTGCCCCTGGACCTGTGGTCCTTTACAATAAACACCTGCTGAGCCCTGGACCTGTGGTCCTTTACAATAAACACCTGCTGAGCCCTGGACCTGTGGTCCTTTACAATAAACACCTGCTGAGCCCTGGACCTGTGGTCCTCTACAATAAACACCTGCTGAGCCCTGGACCTGTGGTCCTTTACAATAAACACCTGCTGAGCCCTGGACCTGTGGTCCTTTACAATAAACACCTGCTGAGCCCTGGACCTGTGGTCCTTTACAATAAACACCTGCTGAGCCCTGGACCTGTGGTCCTCTACAATAAACACCTGCTGAGCCCTGGACCTGTGGTCCTTTACAATAAACACCTGCTGAGCCCTGGACCTGTGGTCCTTTACAATAAACACCTGCTGAGCCCTGGACCTGTGGTCCTTTACAATAAACACCTGCTGAGCCCTGGACCTGTGGTCCTTTACAATAAACACCTGCTGAGCCCTGGACCTGTGGTCCTTTACAAT
The DNA here is from genome assembly GCF_965601325.2 of Salmo salar. Taxonomy (NCBI): domain Eukaryota; kingdom Metazoa; phylum Chordata; class Actinopteri; order Salmoniformes; family Salmonidae; genus Salmo; species Salmo salar. The sequence goes on from NW_027675333.1 coordinate 2,636,406, forward strand.
AAACACCTGCTGAGCCCTGGACCTGTGGTCCTCTACAATAAACACCTGCTGAGCCCTGGACCTGTGGTCCTTTACAATAAACACATGCTGAGCCCTGGACCTGTGGTCCTTTACAATAAACACCTGCTGAGCCCTGGACCTGTGGTCCTCTACAATAAACACCTGCTGAGCCCTGGACCTGTGGTCCTTTACAATAAACACCTGCTGAGCCCTGGACCTGTGAAATACTTATTTCCCTCATTAAAATGCAAATCAATTTATAACATTTCTGACATGAGTTTTTCTGGATGTTTTTGTTGTTATTCTGTCTCTCACTGTTCAAATAAACCATTAAAATTATAGACTGATCCTTTCTTTGTCAGTGGGCAAACGTACAAAATCAGCAGGGGATCAAATACTTTTTTCCCCCACTGTATATGGGGCTTTGGTGACAAAACGGATGGCACTGTGATAGACTGCATCCAATTTATTGAGTAGGGTATTGGAGGCTATTTTGTAAATGACATCGCCGAAGTCGAGTATCGGTAGGATGGTCAGTTTTATAAGGGTATGTTTGGCAGCATGAGTGAAGGATGCTATGTTGCGAAATAGGAAGCCAATTCTAGATTTAACTTTGGATTGGAGATGCTTATAGTGAGTCTGGAAGGAGAGTTTACAGTCTAACCAGACACCTAGGTATTTGTAGTTGTCCACATATTTTAAGTCAGAACCATCCAGAGTAGTGATGCTGGACAGGCGGGCAGGTGCAGGCAGCGATCGGTTGAAGAGCATGCATTTAGTTTTACTTGTATTTAAGAGCAGTTGGAGGCCACGGAAGGAGAGTTGTAATGGCATTGAAGCTCGTCTGGAGGTTAGTTAATACAGTGTCCAAAGAAGGGCCAGAAGTATACAGAATAACACCAATAACAAAGGGGGTCTGATCTTTGTGCCTCTGTAACTTTCTCATTCATCATCATTAACGATTCATTCATGATTATTCATAATCATGGTAGCATCCACATGAATGTAGAAGTGTTCAGAAAGATCTTCTATTCTTACTGACAATACAAGTGAAGTGACTCCAAAATGACAGGACATTATTCACCATTCAGTTTCTATTAGGAAAAATATAATCCAAAACACAATCAAAACAAACTGCAAATGAATTCAACAAGTTAGTAGAATCACAAGCTTGATGTAATCACTGCAGGCATGGAACATGGGACTAAATACTAAACTTATGACAACTTTAATACAATATAAGTGAATTTATCCGAATATGTTCAACTTTTTCAAATGGGAGAACTAAATACATAAAGTGCTTTCCTTTCTTAACAGTAACACAGCTATGTATGAAAATACCCTCAAATAAAAGGTGACATTCTGTACTTTCACCTAATATGAAACATCTCAAATCCAAAATGCTGGTGCATAGCACCACATTTAAAACTGTAAGCTTCACTGTCCAAACACATTTGGTGTGGACTTTGTGTGCCTGGTAAACACATGTGGATCTGGTGAACAGTTATCACTTGTTGACCAACTACAGGAATACTGACCTCAGAGTCTCCAGTTTACAGTGGGGATTCCCCAGTCCAGCAGAGAGCAGCTTCACTCCTGAATCCTTCAGGTCATTGTTACTCAGGTCCAGCTCTCTCAGGTGTGAGGGGTTTGACCTCAGAGCTGAGACCAGAGAAGCACAGCCTTCCTCTGTGACTAGACAGCCTGACAGCCTGCAAAGAGTCAAATCATATTAAAATCACACTGCTATGCTTTGGTGGTGAAAATAGTGGCAGTATAATTTTTCAACATTTTTCAGATATCAGTGTCCTGAAACCTGCCATATCTATTCGTAAATTAATGTATCATCATTAAAAATGACAAATGATCAAAGTATTGCCTGCAGATAGAAACATATATAGTACAAATATTTGAGTAGACTGACCAGACCAGTTTAAAAAGCAGTATCAGTCAAAAGACAGACAGTGAGGTATCAGATTTAGATTGTATTGAGTATACAGTCCACACCATAGCTATTTTGACAGTGAAGCAAACGTTTTAAATGTGGCTCTGTACTCCAACATTTTGGATTTCAGATCAAATGTTTCATATGAGGTGACAGTATATAATGTCACCTTTTATTTGAGGGTATTTTAATACATACAGTTGAAGTCAGAAGTTTACATACACCTTAGCCAAATACATTTAAACTCAATTTTTACAATTCCTGACATTTAATCCTCGTAAAAATCGCCTGTCTTAGGTCAGTTAGGATCACCACTTTATTTTAAGAATGTGAAATGTCAGAATAATAGTAGAGAAAATGATTTATTTCAGCTTTTATTTCTTTCATCACATTCCCAGTGGGTCAGAAGTTTACATACACTCAATTAGTATTTGGTAGCATTGCCTTTAATTGGTTTAACTTGGGTTAAACGTGTCGGGTAGCCTTCTACAAGCTTCCCACAATAAGTTGGGTGAATTTTGGCCCATTCCTCCTGACAGAGCTGGTGTAACTGAGTCAGGTTTGTAGGCCTCTTGCTCGCACACGCTTTTTCAGTTCTGCCCACTAATTTTCTATAGGATTGAGGTCAGGGCTTTGTGATGGCCACTCCAATACCTTGACTTTGTTGTCCTTAAGCCATTTTGCCACAACTTTGGAAGTATCGTTGGGGTCATTTTCCATTTGGAAGACCCATTTGTGACCAAGCTTTAACTTCCTGACTGATGTCTTGAGATGTTGCATCAATATATCCACGTAATTTTCCTGCCTCATGATGCCATCTATTTTGTGAAGTGCGCCAGTCCCTCCTGCAGCAAAGCACCCCCACAACATGATGCTGCCACCCCCGGGCTTCACGGTTGGGATGGTGTTCTTTGGCTTGCAAGCCTCCCCCTTTTTCCTCCAAACATAACGATGGTCATTATGGCCAAACAGTTCTTGTATTGTTTCATCTGACCAGAGGACATTTCTCCAAAAAGTACGATCTTTGTCCCCATGTGCAGTTGCAAACCGTAGTCTGGCTTTTTTTATGGTGGTTTTGGAGCAGTGGCTTCTTCCTTGCTGAGCAACCTTTAAGATTATGTCGATATAGGACTCGTTTTACTGTGGATATAGATACTTTTGTACCTGTTTCCTCCAACATCTTCACAAGGTCCTTTGCTGTTGTTCTGGGATTGATTTGCACCAAAGTAAGTTCATCTCTAGGAGACAGAACGTGTCTCCTTCCTGAGCGTAATGGCGGCTGTGTGGTCCCATGGTGTTTATACTTAAGTACTATTGTTTGAACAGATGAACGTGTTACCTTCAGGCGTTTGGAAATTGTTCCCAAGGATGAACCATACTTGTGGAGGTCTACAATTTTTTTTCTGAGATCTTGGCTGATTTCTTTTCATTTTCCCATGATGTCAAGCAAAGAGGCACTGAGTTTGAAGGTAGGCCTTGAAATACATCCAAATGATGTCAATTAGCCTACCAGATGCTTCTAAAGCCATAACATGATTTTCTGGAATTTTCCATGCTGTTTAAAGGCACAGTCAACTTAGTGTATGTAAACTTCTGACCCACTGGAATTGTGATACAGTGAATTATAAGTGAAATAATCTGACTGTAAACAATTGTTTCAAAAATTACTTGTGTCATGCACAAAGTAGATGTCCTAACCGACTTGCCAAAACTATATAGTTTGTTAACAAGAAATTTGTGGAGAGGTTCAAAAACACGTTTTAATGACTCCAACCTAAGTGTATGTACACTTCCGACTTCAACTGTATGTGATTGACGATTAAAAAATAAATTCTGATGATGCCATGATTAAGAAAAATCATGAATAAATCATGAATCAGAATGAGTGAGAAAGTTACAGAGGCCACAACAGAACATGCTAACCTCTCACCATTACCAATAACAGAGGCTACAACAAAACAGCTAACCTCTCACCATTACCAATAACAGAGGCTACAACAAAACATGCTAACCTCTCACCATTACCAATAACAGAGGGGGTTTGATCTTTGTTAGTAAAATCACAAGCCTCACTGCAGGTGTCAGGAATCCCGCTTCCTGAGTCTGTTTCTGCCTGAGCTGACCGTTTTCTGTTTGGAGTCTAAGGGTGCGTTCAGAAACCTATCTGGTTGCTAGGCAACGAAGTTAGGCGGGAGATCTAGTGATTACCATACACCTGCATCTCATCAACCTTCTGCACACCTGGTCCTGATCATCACCTCTTCATAAGCCCTGAGCTGACATCCATTCCCTGCTGGATCGTTAGCAACGAACAGCCTCATGTTTCCTGAGCTAGTCTTGTTGTTTTGTTCTTGTTACTGGTTACTCACCCCCCGTTTACTCTGTCTACAGTCATCCTCCCGGAACATTCAACTCCCTTGCCTGGCCGTCGGTGGATACAGTGACGTCATTGAATCCACCCATCTACTCTCATCAACTCACCTCTGCTGCCGCTCCGTCTCCTGGATCACTCAAATTACACATCAAGACTACCAATAAATACTCACCTTCATTTTACTCACCTTGTCCTGGTCTGCTTCTGGGTTCTGTCTTAGAGAAACGTGACAGCAGGCATGGAATATGGGACAACATGCTAAACTTATGACTACTTTAATACACTATAAGTAATATGTCCGAATAATTACGACTTTTTCAAATGGGAGAACTACATGCATAAAGTACTTTCATATCTGATAATACTGACCTCAGAGTCTCCAGTTTACAGTGGGGATTCCCTAGTCCAGCAGAGAGCAGCTTCACGCCTGAATCCTTCAGGTCATTGTTACTCAGGTCCAGCTCTCTCAGGTGTGAGGGGTTTAACCTCAGAGCTGAGACCAGAGAATCACAGCCTTCCTCTGTGACTAGACAGCCTGACAGCCTGCAAAGAGTCAAATCATATTAAAATCACACTGCTATTCTTTGGTGGTGAAAATAGTAGCATTATATTTTTTCAACATATTTAGATATATCAGTGTCCTGAAACCTTCCATATCTATTCGTAAATTAAAGTATCATATTATAAATTACAAATTATCAAAGTTTTGCCTGCAGATAGAAACATGTATAGTACAAATATTTGAGTAGACTGACCAGACCAGTTTAAAAGCAGTATCAGTCAAAAGACAGACAGTGAGGTATCAGATTTAGATTGTATTGAGTATACAGTCCACACCATATCTATTTCGACAGTGAAGATAACATTTTAAATGTGGCTCTAAACTCCAACATTTTGGATTTCAGATCAAATGTTTCATATGAGGTGACAGTATATAATGTCACCTTTTATTTGAGGATATTTTCATACATATCTGTTTCACCATTTAGAAAAATGAAAGCACTTCATGTATCTAGTCCCCCTATTTAAAAAAGTCATATGTTTTCTGACCAATTCACTCATAGTGTATTAAATTAGTCAAAAGTTTATTATTTGGTCCCATATTCTTTGACTGCAATGACTACATCAAGCCTGTGACTACCATGATTGAGAAAGATCATGAATAATAATGAGTGAGAGAGTTACAGAGGCTACAACAAAACATGCTAACCTCTCACCATTACCAATAACAGAGACTACAACAAAACATGCTAACCTCTCACCATTACCAATTACAGAGGCTACAACAAAAACATGCTAACCTCTCACCATTACCAATAACAGAGGCCACAACAAAACATGCTAACCTCTCACCATTACCAATAACAGAGGCTACAACAAAACATGCTAACCTCTCACCATCACCAATAACAGAGGATACAACAAAACATGCTAACCTCTCACCATTACCAATAACAGAGGCTACAACAAAAACATGCTAACCTCTCACCATTACCAATAACAGAGGCCACAACAAAACATGCTAACCTCTCACCATCACCAATAACAGAGGATACAACAAAACATGCTAACCTCTCACCATTACCAATAACAGAGGCTACAACAAAAACATGCTAACCTCTCACCATTACCAATAACAGAGGCTACAACAAAACATGCTAACCTCTCACCATTACCAATAACAGAGGCTACAACAAAACATGCTAACCTCTCATCATTACCAATTTATTTATTTATTTCACCTTTATTTAACCAGGTAGGCAAGTTGAGAACAAGTTCTCATTTACAATTACGACCTGGCCAAGATAAAGCAAAGCAGTTCGACACATATAACAACACAGAGTAACACATGGAGTTAAACAAATGTAACCCTCTCACCAGGCTTGAATATGACTTTCACAATATTAACATATGTAGAGTATCTCAGCAGCATGGGATGTTAGGTGAGAAGGACATCTCCAATAAGAATTCCTATTGTAAACTATCTAGGGTTATGACAATAGGGTATTAACTTCAGATGAAATGATTATAGGTTTCTGTTATTGAATCAGGATAAACCATCCCATGCATTAAATTAAAACAATTAATGACTCCACCAAGGCAACATACATAATGTTCCATATGTGTATTAAAACATTTTCAAACACAAATACATGTTCAGACACAACATCAAAATAAAAAAATAAAAATAATAAACCCCAATGAGTCGTGCACAACCCGTGTCCAAATTAAGCACCTCACATTGTGGTTACTCACGACTTGGTAGATATTCCCTCAGCGAAGTATGGCAGTTCCATGCAGGTTTCCTCACCAAGTCCAAGGCAGCACAGCTACCCATGCAGACAGTACTCCTTAGTAACCGATATCCCCATGGCAACACGAACTCGTTAAGCTTCCCAAGCAATTATCTCCCGGTGTCACACGATGCTAGGCTAACCTCTAGGCTGGCTAATACCTCCACGACGAGACGGTAGCTTCAGTCTTTACTAAGTTTTAACAAAATTATAACAACTCTTTTATTAAATAAAACATGTATTTCCCTTCATGTCTTAGTAGCTATGGGTTTTGTTGTAGTTCTGTCGTCTTCTTTTATAATTTTTCTTCACCAACCGTCCTGAGGTAAAACGTCCATCCTTTCATCAACGTCTTTTTCCCTCCCGTTAACCAGGTCAACTCCCATTGGCCACAACTTAACAAGCGACCTTATTGGTCAAAACGTAAACTTCAAAGTAAAACAAACTATTCATCAACTTCCGGTTTGGAGCGAGCAGTCGCACCACGCTTCGCTCCACAGGTAATATTCCACTTCGCTACATTACAACGGCTTGATTTGTTTGATCTGAGCAATTCTTCTTAGCTAGCTACATAGCCGTCTTTGTATCAAAGATAATTGTGTAGTTTAGAGTAACTGAGTAATTATCGAGGCTAGCTATCTTCGTCCTCCTAACGTAGTCAACACTGCTAGCTGCTAACTAGCTAGTCATCACTGTTAGCTGGCCAACTTCTACCGACTAGCAGCACCGCAGAAACTATTACATTACAACGCAACGACTTGATTAGTGTGGTGTTAGTGTTAGTTAGCCAGCTACATAGTTGTCTGTGCTGTCTCTGTATCAAAGATAATTGTGTAGTTTGAGTTTGAGTGTTATGGAGGTGTGCTAGCCAGCCGCGACGCGGCGCCAGACTTACTCAACACACCTAGTCATCATTAACCCACTGCCAGATAGCCATCCGTTACCGACTAGCAGCGCTGTAGTTACTAATACTTCACAACGGAACGATTTGACTAGTGCAGTGTTACCTAGCTAGCTACCTAGTTGTCTTTGTCATAGCTTGATAATTGTTAATTGATAATTGTTAGCTAGCCAGCCATCGAGGTTAGCTAGCCAGCTATTTCCGTCCCCCGCGACGCCATTTTTCCTAACCTAGCCAACTATTACCGACGAGCAGCATTGTTGAAACTAAATACACTACAAGGAACGTCTTGATTAGTGTTATGTTAGCTAGCTAGCTACAAAGTTGCTTTGTATCATGACAAGGTGTAGTACTGAAACTGCCGAGGTTACCTAGCCAGCTACACGTTCAAAGTCAACAACGCAGCCACTGCTAGCTAGCCTACTCCACCAGCCAGCAGTACTGTATCATTTTAGTCAATAACATTTTTGCAACGTAAGCTTAACTTCCTGAACATTCGAGACGTGTAGTCCACTTGTCACTCCAATCTCATTTGCATTAGCGTAGCCTCTTCTGTAGCTTGTCTACTATGTGTCTGCCTATCCCTGTTCTCTCTCCTCTGCACAGGCCATACAAACGCTCCACACCGCGTGGCCGCTGCCGCTCTAACCTGGTGGTCCCAGCGCGCACGACCCACGTGGAGTTCCAGGTCTCCGGCAGCCTCTGGAACTGCCGGTCTGCGGCCAACAAGGCTGAGTTCATCTCAGCCTATGCTACCCTCCAGTCCCTAGACTTCCTGGCGCTGACGGAAACATGGATCACCACAGATAACACTGCTACTCCTACTGCTCTCTCCTCGTCTGACTACGTGTTCTCGCATACCCCTAGAGCATCGAGCCAGCGGGGTGGTGGCACTGGAATCCTCATCTCTCCCAAGTGGACATTCTCTCTTTCTCCCCTGACCCATCTGTCTATCTCCTCATTTGAATTCCATGCTGTCACAGTTACCAGCCCTTTCAAGCTTAACATCCTTATCATTTATCGCCCTCCAGGTTCCCTTGGAGAGTTCATCAATGAGCTTGACGCCTTGATAAGTTCCTTTCCTGAGGATGGCTCACCTCTCACAGTTCTGGGTGACTTTAACCTCCCCACGTCTACCTTCGACTCATTCCTCTCTGCCTCCTTCTTTCCACTCCTCTCCTCTTTCGACCTCACCCTCTCACCTTCCCCCCCTACTCACAAGGCAGGCAATACGCTTGACCTCATCTTTACTAGATGCTGTTCTTCCACTAATCTCATTGCAACTCCCCTCCAAGTCTCCGACCACTACCTTGTATCCTTTTCCCTCTCGCTCTCATCCAACACTTCTCACTCTCCCCCTACTCGGATGGTATTGCGCCGTCCCAACCTTCGCTCTCTCTCTCCCGCTACTCTCTCCTCTTCCATCCTATCATCTCTTCCCTCTGCTCAAACCTTCTCCAACCTATCTCCTGATTCTGCCTCCTCAACCCTCCTCTCCTCCCTCTCTGCATCCTTTGATTTCCTCTGTCCCCTATCTTCCAGGCCGGCTCGGTCCTCCCCTCCTGCTCCGTGGCTCGACGACTCACTGCGAGCTCACAGAACAGGGCTCCAGGCAGCCGAGCGGAAATGGAGGAAAACTCGCCTCCCTGCGGACCTGGCATCCTTTCACTCCCTCCTCTCTACATTTTCCTCTTCTGTCTCTGCTGCTAAAGCCACTTTCTACCACTCTAAACTCCAAGCATCTGCCTCTAACCCTAGGAAGCTCTTTGCTACCTTCTCCTCCCTCCTGAATCCTCCTCCCCCTCCCCCCCCCCCCTCCTCCCTCTCTGCGGATGACTTCGTCAACCATTTTGAAAAGAAGGTTGACGACATCCGATCCTCGTTTGCTAAGTCAAACGACACTGCTGGTCCTGCTCACACTGCCCTACCCTGTGCTTTGACCTCTTTCTCCCCTCTCTCTCCAGATGAAATCTCGCGTCTTGTGACGGCCGGCCGCCCAACAACCTGCCCACTTGACCCTATCCCCTCCTCTCTTCTCCAGACCATTTCCGGAGACCTTCTCCCCTACCTCACCTCGCTCATCAACGCATCCTTGACCGCTGGCTACGTCCCTTCCGTCTTCAAGAGAGCGAGAGTTGCACCCCTTCTGAAAAAACCTACACTCGATCCCTCCGATGTCAACAACTACAGGCCAGTATCCCTTTTTTCCTTTCTCTCCAAAACTCTTGAACGCGCCGTGCTTGGCCAGCTCTCTTGCTATCTCTCTCAGAATGACCTTCTTGATCCTAATCAGTCAGGTTTCAAGACTGGGCATTCAACTGAGACTGCTCTTCTCTGTGTCACGGAGGCTCTCCGCACTGCTAAAGCTAACTCTCTCTCCTCTGCTCTCATCCTTCTAGACCTATCTGCTGCCTTTGATACCGTGAACCATCAGATCCTCCTCTCCACCCTCTCCGAGCTGGGCATCTCCGGCACCGCGCACGCTTGGATTGCGTCCTACCTGACAGGTCGCTCCTACCAGGTGGCGTGGCGAGAATCTGTCTCCGCACCACGTGCTCTCACCACTGGTGTCCCCCAGGGCTCTGTTCTTGGCCCACTCCTATTCTCGCTATAAACCAAGTCACTTGGCTCTGTCATATCCTCACATGGTCTCTCATATCATTGCTATGCAGATGACACACAATTAATCTTCTCCTTTCCCCCTTCTGACAACCAGGTGGCGAATCGCATCTCTGCATGTCTGGCAGACATATCAGTGTGGATGACGGATCACCACCTCAAGCTGAACCTCGGCAAGACGGAGCTGCTCTTCCTCCCGGGGAAGGACTGCCCGTTCCATGATCTCGCCATCACGGTTGACAACTCCCTTGTGTCCTCCTCCCAGAGTGCTAAGAGCCTTGGCGTGACCCTGGACAACACCCTGTCGTTCTCCACCAACATCAAGGCGGTGACCCGATCCTGTAGGTTCATGCTCTACAACATTCGCAGAGTACGACCCTGCCTCACACAGGAAGCGGCGCAGGTCCTAATCCAGGCACTTGTCATCTCCCGTCTGGATTACTGCAACTCGCTGTTGGCTGGGCTCCCTGCCTGTGCCATTAAACCCCTACAACTCATCCAGAACGCCGCAGCCCGTCTGGTGTTCAACCTTCCCAAGTTCTCTCACGTCACCCCGCTCCTCCGCTCTCTCCACTGGCTTCCAGTCGAAGCTCGCATCCGCTACAAGACCATGGTGCTTGCCTACGGAGCTGTGAGGGGAACGGCACCTCCGTACCTTCAGGCTCTGATCAGGCCCTACACCCAAACAAGGGCACTCCGTTCATCCACCTCTGGCCTGCTCGCCTCCCTACCTCTGAGGAAGCACAGTTCCCGCTCAGCCCAGTCAAAACTGTTCGCTGCTCTGGCACCCCAATGGTGGAACAAGCTCCCTCACGACGCCAGGACAGCGGAGTCAATCACCACCTTCCGGAGACACCTGAAACCCCACCTCTTCAAGGAATACCTGGGATAGGATAAAGTAATCCTTCTAACCCCCCCCCCTTAAAAGATTTAGATGCACTATTGTAAAGTGGTTGTTCCACTGGATATTATAGGTGAATGCACCAATTTGTAAGTCGCTCTGGATAAGAGCGTCTGCTAAATGACTAAAATGTAAATGTAAATGTATTCACTTATACATTAAATAAATATTTCTTCAAAAAGCATAATGCATTAACAACATTACAGTTTAGGAGCAATTCAATCATCTTTTAAATATAATACCAATTAATTATAACAAATAAACTCAATACTTGGTTCAAACAAGGGTATTACACAAACATACAGTCAATAATACAGTAGAAAAATAAGTCTATATACAATGTGAGCAAATGAAGTGAAATAAGGGAGGTAAAGGCAAAAAAAGGCCATGGTGGCAAAGTAAATACAATATAGCAAGTAAAACACTGGAATGGTAGATATGCAGTGGAAGAAAGTGCAAAGTAGAAATAATGGGGAGCAAAGGAGCTAAATAAATAAATACAGTAGGGGAAGAGGTAGTTGGGCTAAATTATAGATGGGCTATGTACAGGTGCAGTAATCTGTGAGCTGCTCTGACAGCTGGTGCTTAAAGCTAGTGAGGGAGATAAGTGTTTCCAGTTTTAGAGATTTTTGTAGTTCGTTCCAGTCATTGGCAGCAGAGAACTGGAAGAAGAGGCGGCCGAAGGAGGAATTGGCTTTGGGGGTGACCAGGGAGATATACCTGCTGGAGCGCGTGCTACAGGTGGGTGCTGCTATGATGACCAGTGAGCGGAGATAAGGGGGGACTTTACCTAGCAGGGTCTTGTAGATGACCTGGAGCCAGTGGGTTTGGCGACGAGTATGAAGCGAGGGCCAGACAACGAGAGCGTACAGGTTGCAGTGGTGGGTAGTACTGTATATGGGGATTTGGTGACAAAACGGATGGCACTGTGATAGACTGCATTCAATGTATTGAGTAGGGTATTGGAGGCTATTTTGTAAATGACATCGCCGAAGTCGAGGATCGGTAGGATGGTCAGTTTTATAAGGGTATGTTTGGCAGCATGAGTGAAGGATGCTATGTTGCGAAATAGGAAGCCAATTCTAGATTTAACTTTGGATTGGAGATGCTTATAGTGAGTCTGGAAGGAGAGTTTACAGTCTAACCAGACACCTAGGTATTTGTAGGTGTCCACATATTCTAAGTCAGAAGCATCCAGAGTAGTGATGCTGGACGGGCGGGCAGGTGCAGGCAGCGATCGGTTGAAGAGCATGCAATTAGTTTTACTTGTAGTTAAGAGCAGTTGGAGGCCACGGAAGGAGAGGTGTATGGCATTGAAGCTCGTCTGGAGGTTAGTTAACACAGTGTCCAAAGAAGGGCCAGAAGTATACAGAATAACACCAATAACAAAGGGGGTCTGATCTTTGTGCCTCTGTAACTTTCTCATTCATCATCATTAACGATTCATTCATGATTATTCATAATCATGGTAGCATCCACAATGACAGGACATTATTCACCATTCAGTTTCTATTAGGAAAAACATCATCCAAAACACAACCAAGACAAACTGCAAATGAATTCAACAAGTTTGTAGAATCACAAGCTTGATGTAATCACTGCAGGAATGGAATATGGTACAACTACTAAACTTATGACTACTTTAATACAATATAAGTGAATTTGTCCAAATAATTAAGACTTCTTCAAATGGGAGAACTACGTACAGAAAGTGCTTTAATTTCTAAACGGTAAAACAGATATGCATGAAAATACCCTCAAATAAAAGGTGACATTCTGTAAGGTCACCTAATATGAAACATCTCAAATCCAAAATGCTGGAGCATAGCACCACATTTAAAACTGTAAGCTTCACTGTCCAAACACATATGGTGTGGACTATGTGTGTCTGGTAAACACATGTGGATCTGGTGAACAGTTACCACTTGTTGACCAACGAAAGGAATACTGACCTCAGAGTCTTCAGTCTGCAGTGTTGATCCTCCAGTCCAGCAGAGAGCAGCTCCACTCCTGAATCCTTCAGGTCATTGTTACTCAGGTCCAGCTCTCTCAGGTGTGAGGGGTTTGACTCCAGAGCTGAGACCAGAGAAGCACAGCCTTCCTCTGTGACTCCACAGCCTGACAGCCTGCAACGAGATCATCATGACTTCACAAACACACTGTTCATTTAACACCAGTAGTGTAGAAGGACAACGGTAGATGCATTTGGTTCATATTCCCAAACAACACATAGATTCATCTTCCATCAATGCATTTATTCAATATGTTTTTCAATATACATATTATAATACATATTTTTCTCCAAACATAATATTTCTTCCTGATGAATACTTCTTATATGTCATTTTATTTACTCACAGAGCAGCTCTGGAGGCTTTGACCACTGGCAGCAGCCTCAGAAGAGTTTCCTCTGATCTGGAGAATTTCTTCAGGTCAAACACATCCAGCTCCTTTTCTGAAGTCAGCAATACAAAGACCAGAGCTGACCACTGTGCAGGTGACAGGTTGGGTTCTGAGAGACTTCCTGATCTCAGGTAGCTTTGGATCTCCTCCACTAGAGAATGGTCATTCATTTCATTCAGACAGTGGAACAGATTGATGCTCCTCTCTGGAGAGGGATTCTCCCTGATCTTCTCCTTGATGTACTTGACTGTCTCTTCATGGCTCTGTGAGCTGCTTCTTGTCTTTGTCAGTAGACCTCGTAAGTGCTTCTGATTGGATTCCAGTGAGAGGCCCAGAAGGAAGCGGAGGAGCAGGTCCAGGTTTCCTGTCTCACTTTGTAAGGCTTTATCCAGGGCACTCTTGTAGACAGTAACTTCAGTAACTTCAGGCTTGTCTCTGAACAGCGAGAAAACGTATCTGAACATTGATTGAGGTTCATCCATTAGATTCTCATTGTTGTTGATGAATGAGAGGAACACATATACAGCAGCCAGAAACTCCTGAATGCTCAGATGAACAAAGCAGTACACCTTGTCTTGGTACAGCCCACATTCCTCTTTAAAGAGCTGTGTGCACAATCCTGAGTACACCGAGGCTTCATTGACATCAATGCCAGCCTCTTTCAGGTCTTTTTCATAGAAAATCAGATTGCCATTCACAAGCTGTTGAAAAGCCAGTTTTCCCAGTGACAGAATGCTCTCTTTATTCCAGTGTGGACCTGTCTCTTCTTTCCCAAGATACTTTTCATCCTTCTGTTTGGTATGAAACACCACAAGGTGTGTGTACATCTCAGTCAGAGTCTTGGGCATCTCTTCTCTCTTATGTTTCAGCATGTGTTCGAGGACTGTTGCAGAAATCCAACAGAAGACTGGAATGTGGCACATGATGTGGAGGCTCCTTGATGTCTTTATGTGTGAGATGATTCTGCTGGCCAGGTCCTCATCACTGAATCTCTTTCTGAAGTACTCCTCCTTCTGTGGGTCTTTGAACCCTCGTACCTCTGTCACCTGGTCAACACACCCTGAAGGGATCTTATTGGCTGCTGCAGGTCGGGTAGTTATCCAGAGGAGAGCAGAGGGAAGCAGATTTCCCTTGATGAGATTTGTCAGCAGAACATCCACTGAGGTTGACTCTGTGACGTCCCAACAGATCTTGTTCTTCTGGAAGTCTAGGGGCAGTCGGCACTCATCCAGACCATCAAAGATGAACACAACTTTGTATTTGTCGTAGTTAGAGATTCTTGATTGTTTGGTTTCCATTGAGAAGTGATTAAGAAGTTCAATCAAAGTGTGTTTGTCCCCTTTCATCAAATTCAGCTCCCGAAAAGGGAATGAAAACACAAATTGAACATCCCGATTGGCTTTTCCTTCAGCCCAGTCCAGAATGAACTTCTGCACAGAGACTGTTTTTCCAATGCCAGCGACTCCCTTTGTCAGCACAGTTCTGATGAGTTTGTCTTGTCCAGTTAAGGGTTTGAAGATGTCGTTACATTTGATTGCAGTCTCTGGTCTTGCTTGTTTCCTGGTTGTTGTCTCAATCTGTCTCAGCTCATGTTCATTATTGACCTGTCCTGTTCCACCCTCTGTGATGTAGAGCTCTGTGTAGATCTGATTGAGAAGTGTTGGGTTTCCTTGTTTAGCGATCCCCTCAAATACACATTGAAACTTCTTCTTTAGATTAGATTTGAGTTCACGTTGGCAAATCACAGCAGGATCATCTGAATCTAGAAATAACACAGAGGATATTAATATTACATCTGTTTTAATGCCTACAGTATTGAAGGACTGTTAAAGTTTTAAAATAATAATTTATTCTCTTAAGTGACTGTATAAATGTATCAATGTTTTCTTAATGCATTACAGACTGGTGTGACTGATTATAATATTATTGGTGTTATTGATGGTATTATTAATGTTGTCTCTCTCTCTCTCTCTCTCTAAATTAATCACCACATCCCTTCTGCTACTTGATGAGGTGTTGTGTTAAGGCTGCTACAATATCTTGAGTTACACACCTACTTTAGCTGTACTTTAGCCACAGCTTTTAAATGTTATAAAACAGCATTCAACATGAGGCAGACAGATCTTACATTTCTCCAGTGTGTCAGCAAGCTCCTTCTGGTTCATTTTCCTCAGGACGTGCAGTGTGATCTTCAGAGCCCCCTCTCTGGCACTGCTCTCCTGCTTCTCATCTTCAGCATCCACCACTTCCTTATCCTGCTTCTGACTCTCAAAGCCTTCTGGGAGTTCTGGACTAAGAATCCTCTTGAACATCTTCAGCTCGTTCTTCACAAATGTCATCATTTTCTCTTCAAGCAACTAAAATAAATCAAGTAAATAAGTTAAGCAAGAGAAGAAATGCTTTCTCATTAACACAATAATGATTAATTGACAGATCAACTTTACTTGAGGTAAACAAAAACAAATGTACATAACAGGACCACATACTCTGAATATAGAGTCCAGGTCTGTTTGATGACTCTGGGAAGACTGACCACTGAGAATCTCTGACTCTGATCTCTCCTGTTGGTTTCTGTGGACAAAACATGAGATTACATCTCCTCATCCAGGGAGTACACACACACACACACACACACACACACACACACACACACACACACACACACACACACACACACACACACACACACACACACACACACACACACACACAGGGAGGGAACGTTGTGTTTGTTTAATATTGTTTTAGGACTATGAAAATGGACTAAAGTATTAGCCTATGGATTATGAAAACAACCAAAAGAAATGTGAAAATGGGAGAGGAGAAATGACTAGAGACAGTGTTGTTTAACTCACTGACCATGACCCATGAGTTCTTCTCACCTTTGTTCAGTAGAAAAGTCTCCCTCTCTAAAGGATATAGGACGATCCATAGACTGGTCACTCTTCATGGACACACAGCTGGGAACAGGGGAGGCTGGTCTCTCCTGCTTGATTGGTCTTCAACAAAACAGAGACAAACATTACATCTCTCATCTACTCTGATCTCAGATGGGAAACATAAGAAGAGCTCTGGATCAGACAGACAGACAGACAGACAGACGGACAGACGGACAGACGGACAGACGGACAGACGGACAGACGGACAGACGGAGACATGCAGACAGACAGACAGACAGACAGACAGACAGACAGACAGACAGACAGACAGACAGACAGACAGACAGACACAGCGACAGAGAGACACAGAGACAGAGAGACACAGACACACAGACATGCAGAGAGAGACAGACAGACAGACAGACAGACAGACAGACACAGAGACACAGAGACAGACAGACACAGCGACAGAGAGACACAGAGACAGAGAGACACAGACACACAGCCAGACAGAGACAGATAGACAGACACACAGACGGACAGAGACAGACACACAGACAGACATAGACAGACACACAGACATAGACAGACACAGACAGACATTGACAGATAGAGACAGACAGACAGGCAGAGAGACAGGCAGAGAGACAGGCAAAGCGACAGAGAGACAGAGAGACAGACAGACAGACAGACAGACAGACAGACAGACAGACAGACAGACAGACAGACAGACAGACAGACAGACAGACAGACAGACAGACAAAGAGACAGACACAGACACACAGACACGCAGACACAGACAGACAGACAGACAGACAGACAGACAGACAGACAGACAGACAGACAGACAGACAGACAGACAGACAGACAGACAGACAGACAGACAGACAGACAGACAGACAGACAGACAGAGACAGACAGACACAGCGACAGAGAGACACAGAGACAGAGAGACACAGACACACAGACATGCAGAGAGAGACACAGACAGACAGACAGACAGACAGACAGACAGACAGACAGACAGACAGACAGACAGACAGACAGACAGACAGACAGACAGACAGGCAAAGAGGCAGAGAGACAGATAGACAGACAGACAGACAGACAGACACACACCGTGAGGGAACAATGTGTTTGTTTAATATTGTTTTAGGACTATGAAAATGGACAAAAGTATTAGCCTATGGATTATGAAAACAACAAAAAGAAATGTGAAAATGGGAGAGGAGAAATGACTAGAGACAGTGTTGTTTAACTCACTGACCATGACCCATGAGTTCTTCTTACCTTTGTTCAGTAGAAAAGTCTCCCTCTCTAAAGGATATAGGACGATCCATAGACTGGTCACTCTTCATGGACACACAGCTGGGAACAGGGGAGGCTGGTCTCTCCTGCTTGATTGGTCTTCAACACAACAGAGACAAACATTACATCTCTCATCTACTCTGATCTCAGATGGGGAAACGAGTTTCATTCCGAACCGCTACATATCCATTTTCAGAAATGTTGGTAAATTAGCTTTTATTGTTTAAAGAAATTATTATAGAGGTGTGTTTTTTAATCATGGCATGGGGTTGTTCAATGACAGACATGTTTTTGTTTAAAATCTATCACTTGATGGTTTCCTTTCAGAGAGACAAATAATAATTTTTTACAAAATGCTATATATCTGCCTCACTCTCAAATGTGACCGACCGTTTCGATCTTATGTAGCAAAATTGTGTTTTTTACATTGGATAAAAGTAGAGACTCAGAGCTAGAAAATGATATATCAGACACTGCAGTTGAGGAACAATGGGAAAGTAATTCTGCTTTGAATGTTAATAAACTTGGAACCTCACTTTTGAGAAAAAGGTCCTTTGAATGTTTTGGTACCTACTGGAGAGCTCTTCTTTGTCTACAGGGCTGTTACTTTGGCAGATAATGTCACCCATCTAAATAAATAGTTTTATATATATAATTAACTAAATGTTTTTGTTTTATGTCAGTTTAATTGTTTGTTATGCTATAAACTTTTTATTTTATTATAAGTGGTAAAATGAACTAGAAAATGTTATATTTTGCAATTCTGAGTAATTACTACTTTAGTAAGGAATAACACATTACTCAGTACTACTGCAGTTGCTAAATAATTCCAATAGATGGCAGCATAAGACCACAAATGACATTTCAGAAGGTTAGTTTAGTTTTCTCCCTGGATACACCACCACTCCCCACGCTTCTTTCTGTCCCTTTACACACTGCTAACGCAAGAGGAAGGACTGAAAAAGCATTTAACAGATTACTGTCAAGTAATATAATGATGATTCATGTTTATTATTACCTGTTTGATGCTCATGTTTTGAAATTATAGTTCATTAATATAACGATTATCAATAAGTCTGAACATTAATTCAGTCACCTCTAGTTGAGAAAAACGTATTTTCCAGGTACATTCATTGTCAAATTCATCAACCAGCATCGAGCCACTCTGCCTTCTCTCTCTAGTAGTCAATTCAGCCCCGGTAAAAAGCTGGTGTCGTCACTCTTTCTTCTCTCTCTAGTAGTCAATTCAGCCCCGGTAAAAAGCTGGTGTCTTCACTCTGCCTTCTCTCTCTAGTAGTCAACTCAGCCCCGGTAAAAAGCTGGTGTCGTCGCTCTGCCTTCTCTCTCTAGTAGTCAACTCAGCCCCGGTAAAAAGCTGGTGTCATCACTCTGCCTTCTCTCTCTAGTAGTCAACTCAGCCCCGGTAAAAAGCTGGTGTCGTCGCTCTGCCTTCTCTCTCTAGTAGTCAACTCAGCCCCGGTAAAAAGCTGGTGTCGTCGCTCTGCCTTCTCTCTCTAGTAGTCAACTCAGCCCCGGTAAAAAGCTGGTGTCATCGCTCTGCCTTCTCCAGGGGCATGTTGAGGTAAATTTACTAACCGGTAGGGTTTAATGATGTAATTTATTGGCGGGCTGGAAGACGCACTCTTGTCTTTTCTATTCCGAGGTTGTTTACTCGCAATATCAGATATTAAGATTACTTTTTATAATGCATGTATACTGAGGTTGAGGTTTTGACTAGCGATTATTTACCCGGTGTTCAATACCTGCTATAATCACTATTTTGTTGCTCTCCCGAAAGCAATACAGGCCCATTACGAGATATATAGCTAACTAAAGTAATGAGTGACCATTTTAGAAAATCATGGGACATATAGTCTGTGGTTGCATGCTATTTTATGTCAATCCTATTGCTGCCTGTAGCCTATAACTGATGCTTCGTGGTCTTATGCTGCCATCTATTGGAAATCTTTAGCAATTAAAAGTTATTAATGCACATTCAGACGTTGGTGAGGCAGCTAAAAAAATGTTTAAAAAATTGAATGTGTCCAGCCTACTTTAGGCGCCCCGAAAATAATATTCAAAAGATTGGTCCTTGGATACAGAGGGGTTAAACACTAAAGTTACCGTCCATCTAGTGAAGAGAGGAGAACCGGACAGAGGTAGCCAGCATCCGTCAACGAGAGAGGGAGGATAGGATAACTAGGATGCTGCTGGTAGAGTAGCGAGCTAGCTTACCTAGCTGTACCGACTAGCTAGGATAACTAGGATGCTGCTGGTAGAGTAGCTAGCTAGCTTACCTAGCTGTACCGACTAGCTAGGATAACTAGGATGCTGCTGGTAGAATAGCTAGCTAGCTTACCTAGCTGTACCGACTAGCTTGGCTAGCTAGCAGAACGTTCGTCTGTCGTTTGTCTCGATGATGATGACGAATCCGGTGAACCACAAAATGAAACAAGGATAGAGAGTGAAAAGGATCTGGCTACACTCATACTGTCCCTGACCGTAAAGCAAAAAGCAAATTCAACAATAAACTTCGGCGTCTCAACACTGTAGTGAACTCTGTAGTTATTCCCCAAGATCACCTCAGCCCACTCTGCTCGTAACCAGACAATATCCTTGGCGCCACACCGTACGGGGACGCGGACAGTTCTTTACGGGGACGGGGACAGATCCAGAACGCGGACATAAGCAGTGCCACACAATCAACTAAACCCAGTCTTTACAGTGGGTTACATTAGTAATATTCATTTTTTATTATTATGTTAAACAAACATTTATTATAACAATATTTTGAGATCTGGGCCCATGTCCACAAAGCGTCTCAGAGTAGAGAATTGGTCATATAAGTGCTGAGAATAAAGACATTTGACACTTATGGGTATAAATTAAAGCTATGCATGAAGTCTCTAGTCCTACCTAGTCGGCAGATATTTAGGACACCTCGTGAGCTGTCCTAAGTAGTTAAGAGTTAACAGCAGGTATCTTGATAATACTATAGAATAATGCAGCGAGTCAGTGGTTCCTGCACCACATGTAAATACTTTGGAGTCGTAAAAATAATGTTTTATATTTGATATGATCAATCCATAAATAATATATGTCCTGTGCTTTTGGCAATGATTTATGTATAATACTTATGTATAATAAGTGATACCATATATGTCTCCAAAGCATTTTGTCTTCATTTTGGCACATTGATTTATGCTCATTTCTCAAGATTAACTCAGGTTTTCGCCCAGTGGCTAAGGAGTTGGAGCTGTGGCAGGAGTTGGACCTGTGGCTGAAAGGTGGCTGGTTTGAATCCCGGGCCGGGCGCTGGAAAAAACAGGAGGAATTGATCTGACCACTGGAGGCCTGCTGGGTTCACATCCTCAAAACATTCACCTTTCATTGATCAGAACTCTAGAGGTTCTTCTTCACTGAACCCCAAAATATATATCACTTTTAGTGGTTCCATATATTAAGGAAGTGATAGAAGCCTTTTTGGTTCTATAAGGAACCTTCTTTTCTAAGAGTGTAAAATTAACACGTTTTTCTTTTGATTATTTCATTATCTACATCATGTTATTTCAAGATATCCCTTTGGAGCGCAACATCACGTTGTTAAGAAATTATCCTAAATTGGGCATGGCTTTAAAATGGGCAATTGAATGCATCTAGGGTGTTCCAGCAAAACAATGGATATATAGAGTTTTGCAATAAAACATTTTTTATACACAATCTAAAGAAATTCATAAATAATCTGAGAACAGTAATATTGAAGGTACCCATTAGCAACCATTTCTGATTAAAAAACAAATGTGAACATTTTTGGAAATATCATTTTTGAAATAAACTATTAATAATTCTTAAACAAAATTGTCATCTCACCTCTTAGATTTGGTGTCATGTTCCCCAGAGAGACTCATTTTAGAGAACTGACCCCTAAACAGAGATCCAGCATGTTGGTTGTGGTCAACACAGTGACAACTAAACAGAGATCCAGCATGTTGGTTGTGGTTAACACAGTAACAACTAAACAGAGATCCAGCATGTTGGTTGTGGTTAACACAGTGACAACTAAACAGAGATCCAACATGTTGGTTGTGGTTAACACAGTAACAACTAAACAGAGATCCAGCATGTTGGTTGTGGTTAACACAGTAACAACTAAACA
Source organism: Salmo salar (assembly GCF_965601325.2). NCBI lineage: Eukaryota > Metazoa > Chordata > Actinopteri > Salmoniformes > Salmonidae > Salmo > Salmo salar. The sequence continues at coordinate 2,658,186 of NW_027675333.1, forward strand.
GAGATCCAGCATGTTGGTTGTGGTTAACACAGTAACAACTAAACAGAGATCCAGCATGTTGGTTGTGGTTAACACAGTGATGTCCTAAACAGAGATCCAGCATGTTGGTTGTGATTAACACAGGGCCAACTAATTATTGAAGGTCAATTGTTCTCTTTTATTCATTATCTCTTAGAAATAAAACATTTACTAACAGACATAGAAAGACACATCCAAACAGTTAGGTGATTTAATATTTTTCACAATTTCTCCATGTAGTGGAACTAATAATAATAAAACTATTTAACAACAACAATATAATATTAATAAGTCACTTTCTCTTTTAATAATTTCTCTCATTCTAGTGTGTTGCTTTGTTCAACAGGTATGATATAATTATGCTGTTACTGAATTCAGTTCATAATAACAATGTTAAGAAAAGTATGTTCAGTGGTTTCATACCAAATTACACAGGAAGCAGGAGCTCATTGTAGTTTAGAAAACAACAAATGTTCTGATATTCTGAAAGATGATTTAGAACTATGATACATTCAAATTTTTACAAATTGTAAAATAATCACGATAAACAAATCGTATAATACGATATATGAACAATATGTTTTTGAATTTGACTTGCCTACGCCCAGTTAGCGCCATTTTGTATGATTGAACTGTCACATAACTGTCCCAGGTGAAATGGACTTTTAGATCTGAGTGTTTTACTGTCAGTCACTATACTAAAATAACACCATACATTTAATTTCTCTACACACTTTACAATAATCACTGGGAAGATTCTTACCTTGTAGCCTGAATTCACAGCCAGAACATGTCAAGTCATTGAGATATTTTCCGTTGTGCTGAGAGAGCAGCTTCCTGATGACAAGTGTCTCTGTATCTATGTTCTAGGTACAGTTGATCTTTGGATGCAATAATATCTGGTCAAAGTCTAGTGACACAACACCATAGTATATCATAAACATAACAGCAGTTGGCCAGAAAAGGCCATGACATACTATAAAACAGGGTTTGTCAACTAGATTTGGCTTCGGGTGTCACGGTTGTCATAGAGAGGAGTGGACCAAAGTGCAGCGTGATTATCGTTCCACATATTTTATTGAACTGTGAAACTATGCAATACATACACATAAACTAAAGAACAAAAAAAAAATGTGATGTAGAGGTGAAACATACACTACTCAAAAACAATCTCCCACAAACAAAGGTGGGAAAAACACCTACTTAAGTATGATCTCCAATTAGAGACAACGATGACCAGCTGCCTCTAATTGGAGATCATCCCAAACAAAACCAAACATAGAAACTAGAACTAGAAACTAGAAAACAACATAGAAAAACTAAACTAGAAAACCCCCCTGTCACGCCCTGACCTACTCTACCATAGAAAATAACAGCTTTCTATGGTCAGGACGTGACATCGGGAGAATTTTTTTCTGAGTTAAAGTCGGAGGGCCAGAACATAATTAGCATATAATATTAGCACAATTAATATGCCTACACTACAAATTTAACAACACGTTTAACACATTTGATTAGTACATAGTACATTGAGTGACAATAAAATAATTTAGATCTGATTAAGTTCATAAAATCACCAATATCTCTATTCAATTATATTTTTTTGTTTATATCTCTGTGTGTTGATTGTTGGGGAAAAACATGTCTACGTAGCCTACTGTAGTCTACACTACTTTATTAATATCAACATTCATTCAGAACAATTAGCTTGATAGCAAGAGAACATGTCGCTCTCAAAAAGTAGCAAAAGAAAGGTGGATAATGAAAATCAAAGTTTCAGGGAAGAACGGACAGAGAGATATCCATTCATCTTACCATCTTTCTCCAATGCCAAGCCAGAGTGTCTTGTTTGCAATGAAAATGTCATTGTTTGCAAATAATTCAATCTCAGATGGCATTATGAATCTAAAAATGGTACTTTGAAAGTGGCCTTCCCGCCCCAGACAGAGGCCTGAAGCAGAAACACTGAAGCATTAACTACAAGCTACAAACACGGCAGTAGAATCCTCCTTCGTGGCCTGACCCAACAACAGAAGGTCACAAGTGCTTCCTAAAAGCATCCTGGGTTCTAACCAAACACAACATGCCCTTCACAGACGCAGAGCTGTTTAAAAAATGCATGGTGACAGTTTTGGAGGAATTGGCTACAGACAAGTCTATGGATAGCATAATCGCGTCTGTCAAACAGGTGCCCCTGTCTGTGACATCAGCCGGACGCCGTGTCTGTGCTCTGGCGGATGATGTGCATAGGATTGTTCTGGAGGGGCTCAGTCAGGCTGAGCATTTTCCCCTGGCTATTGATGAGAGTACTGACAACACCGATGTAGCACAGTTGTGTGTATATGTCCGTTATTTTCATGGGAAGGACACACCACCGGGGACGTTCCCCTGGATGGACACACCACCGGGGACGTTCCCCTGGAAGGACACACCGCCGGGGACGTTCCCCTGGAAGGACACACCGCCGGGGACGTTCCCCTGGAAGGACACACCGCCGGGGATGTTCCCCTGGAAGGACACACCACCGGGGACGTTCCCCTGGAAGGACACACCTCCGGGGACGGTCCCCTGGAAGGACACACCACCGTGGACGTTTCCCTGGAAGGACACACCACCGGGGACATCCCCCTGGAAGGACACACCACCGGGGACGGTCCCCTGGAAGGACACACCACCGTGGACGTTTCCCTGGAAGGACACACCTCCGGGGACGTTTCCCTGGAAGGACACACCACCGGGGACGTTCCCCTGGAAGGACACACCGCCGGGGACGTTCCCCTGGAAGGACACACCGCCGGGGACGTTCCCCTGGAAGGACACACCGCCGGGGACATCCTATTCACAAAGCTGGAACAATTGTTTACGTAGCTTGGCCTGTCATTCGAAAAAGTCAACTTTGTGATCACCGTCAGGGCTCCTGCTATGGTGGACAGACACAGGGGCCTGGTCAGCAGGTTGAAGGAAATCGCCCCACAAATGAATGGCTTGCATTGTCTCATCCATCAGAGTGTGAAACCCTCTCTCTATACTGCACGAGGGAGAGAGTCTCCTCCAGGAATTTATGACCTGAGATAACAGAACCTGGGTGAGAGAGAGGGGGATGGAGGGAGAGAGAGGGGAATCGAGGGAGAGAGAAGGGGATGGAGGGAGAGAGAGGGGGATGGAGGGAGAGAGAGGGGGATGGAGGGAGAGAGAGGGGGATGGAGGGAGAGAGAGGGGGATGGAGGGAGAGAGAGGGGGAAGGAGGGAGAGAGAGGGGGATGGAGGGAGAGAGAGGGGGATGGAGGGAGAGAGAGGGGGATGGAGGGAGAGAGAGGGGGATGGAGGGAGAGAGAAGGGGATGGTGCTCGCTATACCCAATGAGGGCATCAGCTGACCACCTTCGTATTTTGGAAATGGAGGAATTCCTTTTATGTGCTAACAATGTTTGGATCAACTTCCACCTGTGAGTCCTCCTTTTCCTCTATGAATGCAATCGACTCACGACAGGAACCGGCTTTCACATAAGGCAACCGAGGACTGCCTGCTCATCAACATCACATCCCTCTCACCTGACATCCACAAGATCGTGTCCGAGGGGAAATGCAACTTTTCCCATTAAGTAAATAACTTAGTATTTAATAAATAGTAATATAGGCTATTAACATTATTGTAATTATTATTATTATAATTATAATTGTTATTATTGTTATTATTATTATTGTGATTGTTAGTGCTTATCAATGGCTATTTTAGGTCTCATGCTGACAGTATTTTCTGTTTGTTTTATCGTTACAGGAGCAGGTTATCCCCAGACTCCTGGTACAGGGCTATAGACACTCAGGTTACTCTGGTCACTCCTGATACAGGGCTACAGACACTCAGGTTACTCTGGTCACTCTGATACAGGGCTACAGACACTCAGGTTACTATGGTCACTCCTGATACAGGGCTACAGACACTCAGGTTACTATGGTCACTCTGGTACAGGGCTACAGACACTCAGGTTATCCCAGACTCCTGGTACAGGGCTACAGACACTCAGGTTACTATGGTCACTCTGGTACAGGGCTACAGACACTCAGGTTATCCCAGACTCCTGGTACAGGGCTACAGACACTCAGGTTATCCCAGACTCCTGATACAGGGCTACAGACACTCAGGTTATCCCAGACTCCTGGTACAGGGCTACAGACACTCAGGTTACTCTGGTCACTCTGATACAGGGCTACAGACACTCAGGTTACTCTGGTCACTCCTGGTACAGGGCTACAGACACTCAGGTTACTCTGGTCACTCCTGGTACAGGGCTACAGACACTCAGGTTACTCTGGTCACTCTGATACAGGGCTACAGACACTCAGGTTACTCTGGTCACTCCTGGTACAGGGCTACAGACACTCAGGTTACTCTGGTCACTCCTGGTACAGGGCTACAGACACTCAGGTTACTCTGGTCACTCTGATACAGGGCTACAGACACTCAGGTTACTCTGGTCACTCTGGTACAGGGCTACAGACACTCAGGTTACTCTGGTCACTCTGATACAGGGCTACAGACACTCAGGTTACTCTGGTCACTCTGATACAGGGCTACAGACACTCAGGTTACTCTGGTCACTCTGATACAGGGCTACAGACACTCAGGTTACTCTGGTCACTCTGATACAGGGCTACAGACACTCAGGTTACTCTGGTCACTCCTGATACAGGGCTACAGACACTCAGGTTACTCTGGTCACTCTGATACAGGGCTACAGACACTCAGGTTACTATGGTCACTCTGATACAGGGCTACAGACACTCAGGTTACTATGGTCACTCCTGATACAGGGCTACAGACACTCAGGTTACTCTGATACAGGGCTACAGACACTCAGGTTACTATGGTCACTCCTGATACAGGGCTACAGACACTCAGGTTACTATGGTCACTCTGATACAGGGCTACAGACACTCAGGTTACTATGGTCACTCCTGATACAGGGCTACAGACACTCAGGTTATCCCAGACTCCTGGTACAGGGCTACAGACACTCAGGTTACTATGGTCACTCTGGTACAGGGCTACAGACACTCAGGTTATCCCAGACTCCTGATACAGGGCTACAGACACTCAGGTTACTCTGGTCACTCTGATACAGGGCTACAGACACTCAGGTTATCCCAGACTCCTGATACAGGGCTACAGACACTCAGGTTACTATGGTCACTCTGATACAGGGCTACAGACACTCAGGTTATCCCCAGACTCCTGATACAGGGCTACAGACACTCAGGTTACTATGGTCACTCTGGTACAGGGCTACAGACACTCAGGTTACTCTGGTCACTCTGATACAGGGCTACAGACACTCAGGTTACTCTGGTCACTCTGGTACAGGGCTACAGACACTCAGGTTACTCTGGTCACTCTGATACAGGGCTACAGACACTCAGGTTACTATGGTCACTCTGGTACAGGGCTACAGACACTCAGGGTACTCTGGTCACTCTGGTACAGGGCTACAGACACTCAGGTTACTCTGGTCACTCTGGTACAGGGCTACAGACACTCAGGTTACTATGGTCACTCTGGTACAGGGCTACAGACACTCAGGTTACTCTGGTCACTCTGATACAGGGCTACAGACACTCAGGTTACTATGGTCACTCTGGTACAGGGCTACAGACACTCAGGTTACTCTGGTCACTCCTGATACAGGGCTACAGACACTCAGGTTACTCTGGTCACTCCTGATACAGGGCTACAGACACTCAGGTTACTCTGGTCACTCCTGATACAGGGCTACAGACACTCAGGTTACTCTGGTCACTCTGATACAGGGCTACAGACACTCAGGTTACTATGGTCACTCTGGTACAGGGCTACAGACATTCATGTTACTCTGGTCACTCCTGATACAGGGCTACAGACACTCAGGTTACTCTGGTCACTCCTGATACAGGTCTACAGACACTCAGGTTACTCTGGTCACTCTGATACAGGGCTACAGACACTCATGTTACTATGGTCACTCTGGTACAGGGCTACAGACACTCAGGTTACTCTGGTCACTCCTGATACAGGGCTACAGACACTCAGGTTACTCTGGTCACTCCTGAAACAGGGCAACAGACACTCAGGTTACTCTGGTCACTCTGATACAGGGCTACAGACACTCAGGTTACTCTGGTCACTCTGGTACAGGGCTACAGACACTCAGGTTACTCTGGTCACTCCTGATACAGGGCTACAGACACTCAGGTTACTCTGATACAGGGCTACAGACACTCAGGTTACTCTGATACAGGGCTACAGACACTCAGGTTACTCTGATACAGGGCTACAGACACTCAGGTTACTCTGGTCACTCTGATACAGGGCTACAGACACTCAGGTTACTCTGGTCACTCCTGATACAGGGCTACAGACACTCAGGTTACTCTGGTCACTCCTGATACAGGGCTACAGACACTCAGGTTACTCTGGTCACTCCTGATACAGGGCTACAGACACTCAGGTTACTCTGGTCACTCCTGATACAGGGCTACAGACACTCAGGTTACTCTGATACAGGGCTACAGACACTCAGGTTACTCTGGTCACTCCTGATACAGGGCTACAGACACTCAGGTTACTCTGGTACAGGGCTACAGACACTCAGGTTACTCTGGTCACTCCTGATACAGGGCTACAGACACTCAGGTTACTCTGGTCACTCCTGGTACAGGGCTACAGACACTCAGGTTACTCTGATACAGGGCTACAGACACTCAGGTTACTCTGATACAGGGCTACAGACACTCAGGTTACTCTGGTCACTCTGATACAGGGCTACAGACACTCAGGTTACTCTGGTCACTCCTGATACAGGGCTACAGACACTCAGGTTACTCTGGTCACTCCTGATACAGGGCTACAGACACTCAGGTTACTCTGGTCACTCTGATACAGGGCTACAGACACTCAGGTTACTCTGGTCACTCCTGATACAGGGCTACAGACACTCAGGTTACTCTGGTCACTCTGATACAGGGCTACAGACACTCAGGTTACTCTGGTCACTCTGATACAGGGCTACAGACACTCAGGTTACTCTGGTCACTCTGATACAGGGCTACAGACACTCAGGTTACTCTGGTCACTCCTGATACAGGGCTACAGACACTCAGGTTACTATGGTCACTCTGGTACAGGGCTACAGACACTCAGGTTACTCTGGTCACTCTGATACAGGGCTACAGACACTCAGGTTACTCTGGTACAGGGCTACAGACACTCAGGTTACTCTGGTCACTCCTGATACAGGGCTACAGACACTCAGGTTACTCTGGTCACTCCTGATACAGGGCTACAGACACTCAGGTTACTCTGGTCACTCTGATACAGGGCTACAGACACTCAGGTTACTATGGTCACTCCTGATACAGGGCTACAGACACTCAGGTTACTATGGTCACTCTGGTACAGGGCTACAGACACTCAGGTTATCCCAGACTCCTGGTACAGGGCTACAGACACTCAGGTTACTATGGTCACTCTGGTACAGGGCTACAGACACTCAGGTTATCCCAGACTCCTGGTACAGGGCTACAGACACTCAGGTTATCCCAGACTCCTGATACAGGGCTACAGACACTCAGGTTATCCCAGACTCCTGGTACAGGGCTACAGACACTCAGGTTACTCTGGTCACTCTGATACAGGGCTACAGACACTCAGGTTACTCTGGTCACTCCTGGTACAGGGCTACAGACACTCAGGTTACTCTGGTCACTCCTGGTACAGGGCTACAGACACTCAGGTTACTCTGGTCACTCTGATACAGGGCTACAGACACTCAGGTTACTCTGGTCACTCCTGGTACAGGGCTACAGACACTCAGGTTACTCTGGTCACTCCTGGTACAGGGCTACAGACACTCAGGTTACTCTGGTCACTCTGATACAGGGCTACAGACACTCAGGTTACTCTGGTCACTCTGGTACAGGGCTACAGACACTCAGGTTACTCTGGTCACTCTGATACAGGGCTACAGACACTCAGGTTACTCTGGTCACTCTGATACAGGGCTACAGACACTCAGGTTACTCTGGTCACTCTGATACAGGGCTACAGACACTCAGGTTACTCTGGTCACTCTGATACAGGGCTACAGACACTCAGGTTACTCTGGTCACTCCTGATACAGAGCTACAGACACTCAGGTTACTCTGGTCACTCTGATACAGGGCTACAGACACTCAGGTTACTATGGTCACTCTGATACAGGGCTACAGACACTCAGGTTACTATGGTCACTCCTGATACAGGGCTACAGACACTCAGGTTACTCTGATACAGGGCTACAGACACTCAGGTTACTATGGTCACTCTGATACAGGGCTACAGACACTCAGGTTACTATGGTCACTCCTGATACAGGGCTACAGACACTCAGGTTACTATGGTCACTCTGATACAGGGCTACAGACACTCAGGTTACTATGGTCACTCCTGATACAGGGCTACAGACACTCAGGTTATCCCAGACTCCTGGTACAGGGCTACAGACACTCAGGTTACTATGGTCACTCTGGTACAGGGCTACAGACACTCAGGTTATCCCAGACTCCTGATACAGGGCTACAGACACTCAGGTTACTCTGGTCACTCTGATACAGGGCTACAGACACTCAGGTTATCCCAGACTCCTGATACAGGGCTACAGACACTCAGGTTACTCTGGTCACTCTGATACAGGGCTACAGACACTCAGGTTATCCCAGACTCCTGATACAGGGCTACAGACACTCAGGTTACTATGGTCACTCTGATACAGGGCTACAGACACTCAGGTTATCCCCAGACTCCTGATACAGGGCTACAGACACTCAGGTTACTATGGTCACTCTGGTACAGGGCTACAGACACTCAGGTTACTCTGGTCACTCTGATACAGGGCTACAGACACTCAGGTTACTCTGGTCACTCTGGTACAGGGCTACAGACACTCAGGTTACTCTGGTCACTCTGATACAGGGCTACAGACACTCAGGTTACTATGGTCACTCTGGTACAGGGCTACAGACACTCAGGGTACTCTGGTCACTCTGGTACAGGGCTACAGACACTCAGGTTACTCTGGTCACTCTGGTACAGGGCTACAGACACTCAGGTTACTATGGTCACTCTGGTACAGGGCTACAGACACTCAGGTTACTCTGGTCACTCTGATACAGGGCTACAGACACTCAGGTTACTATGGTCACTCTGGTACAGGGCTACAGACACTCAGGTTACTCTGGTCACTACTGATACAGGGCTACAGACACTCAGGTTACTCTGGTCACTCCTGATACAGGGCTACAGACACTCAGGTTACTCTGGTCACTCCTGATACAGGGCTACAGACACTCAGGTTACTCTGGTCACTCTGATACAGGGCTACAGACACTCAGGTTACTATGGTCACTCTGGTACAGGGCTACAGACATTCATGTTACTCTGGTCACTCCTGATACAGGGCTACAGACACTCAGGTTACTCTGGTCACTCCTGATACAGGGCTACAGACACTCAGGTTACTCTGGTCACTCTGATACAGGGCTACAGACACTCATGTTACTATGGTCACTCTGGTACAGGGCTACAGACACTCAGGTTACTCTGGTCACTCCTGATACAGGGCTACAGACACTCAGGTTACTCTGGTCACTCCTGATACAGGGCAACAGACACTCAGGTTACTCTGGTCACTCTGATACAGGGCTACAGACACTCAGGTTAATCTGGTCACTCTGGTACAGGGCTACAGACACTCAGGTTACTCTGGTCACTCCTGATACAGGGCTACAGACACTCAGGTTACTCTGATACAGGGCTACAGACACTCAGGTTACTCTGATACAGGGCTACAGACACTCAGGTTACTCTGATACAGGGCTACAGACACTCAGGTTACTCTGGTCACTCTGATACAGGGCTACAGACACTCAGGTTACTCTGGTCACTCCTGATACAGGGCTACAGACACTCAGGTTACTCTGGTCACTCCTGATACAGGGCTACAGACACTCAGGTTACTCTGGTCACTCCTGATACAGGGCTACAGACACTCAGGTTACTCTGGTCACTCCTGATACAGGGCTACAGACACTCAGGTTACTCTGATACAGGGCTACAGACACTCAGGTTACTCTGGTCACTCCTGATACAGGGCTACAGACACTCAGGTTACTCTGGTACAGGGCTACAGACACTCAGGTTACTCTGGTCACTCCTGATACAGGGCTACAGACACTCAGGTTACTCTGGTCACTCCTGGTACAGGGCTACAGACACTCAGGTTACTCTGATACAGGGCTACAGACACTCAGGTTACTCTGATACAGTGCTACAGACACTCAGGTTACTCTGGTCACTCTGATACAGGGCTACAGACACTCAGGTTACTCTGGTCACTCCTGATACAGGGCTACAGACACTCAGGTTACTCTGGTCACTCCTGATACAGGGCTACAGACACTCAGGTTACTCTGGTCACTCTGATACAGGGCTACAGACACTCAGGTTACTATGGTCACTCTGGTACAGGGCTACAGACATTCATGTTACTCTGGTCACTCCTGATACAGGGCTACAGACACTCAGGTTACTCTGGTCACTCTGATACAGGGCTACAGACACTCAGGTTACTCTGGTCACTCTGGTACAGGGCTACAGACACTCAGGTTACTCTGGTCACTCCTGATACAGGGCTACAGACACTCAGGTTACTCTGATACAGGGCTACAGACACTCAGGTTACTCTGATACAGGGCTACAGACACTCAGGTTACTCTGATACAGGGCTACAGACACTCAGGTTACTCTGGTCACTCTGATACAGGGCTACAGACACTCAGGTTACTCTGGTCACTCCTGATACAGGGCTACAGACACTCAGGTTACTCTGGTCACTCCTGATACAGGGCTACAGACACTCAGGTTACTCTGGTCACTCCTGATACAGGGCTACAGACACTCAGGTTACTCTGGTCACTCCTGATACAGGGCTACAGACACTCAGGTTACTCTGATACAGGGCTACAGACACTCAGGTTACTCTGGTCACTCCTGATACAGGGCTACAGACACTCAGGTTACTCTGGTACAGGGCTACAGACACTCAGGTTACTCTGGTCACTCCTGATACAGGGCTACAGACACTCAGGTTACTCTGGTCACTCCTGGTACAGGGCTACAGACACTCAGGTTACTCTGATACAGGGCTACAGACACTCAGGTTACTCTGATACAGGGCTACAGACACTCAGGTTACTCTGGTCACTCTGATACAGGGCTACAGACACTCAGGTTACTCTGGTCACTCCTGATACAGGGCTACAGACACTCAGGTTACTCTGGTCACTCCTGATACAGGGCTACAGACACTCAGGTTACTCTGGTCACTCTGATACAGGGCTACAGACACTCAGGTTACTCTGGTCACTCCTGATACAGGGCTACAGACACTCAGGTTACTCTGGTCACTCTGATACAGGGCTACAGACACTCAGGTTACTCTGGTCACTCTGATACAGGGCTACAGACACTCAGGTTACTCTGGTCACTCTGATACAGGGCTACAGACACTCAGGTTACTCTGGTCACTCCTGATACAGGGCTACAGACACTCAGGTTACTATGGTCACTCTGGTACAGGGCTACAGACACTCAGGTTACTCTGGTCACTCTGATACAGGGCTACAGACACTCAGGTTACTCTGGTACAGGGCTACAGACACTCAGGTTACTCTGGTCACTCCTGATACAGGGCTACAGACACTCAGGTTACTCTGGTCACTCCTGATACAGGGCTACAGACACTCAGGTTACTCTGGTCACTCCTGATACAGGGCTACAGACACTCAGGTTATCCCAGACTCCTGGTACAGGGCTACAGACACTCAGGTTACTCTGGTCACTCTGATACAGGGCTACAGACACTCAGGTTACTCTGGTCACTCCTGATACAGGGCTACAGACACTCAGGTTACTCTGGTCACTCCTGATACAGGGCTACAGACACTCAGGTTACTCTGATACAGGGCTACAGACACTCAGGTTACTCTGGTCACTCCTGATACAGGGCTACAGACACTCAGGTTACTCTGGTACAGGGCTACAGACACTCAGGTTACTCTGGTCACTCCTGATACAGGGCTACAGACACTCAGGTTACTCTGGTCACTCCTGATACAGGGCTACAGACACTCTGGTAACTCCTGATACAGGGCTATAGACACTCAGGTTACTCTGGTCACTCTGATACAGGGCTACAGACACTCAGGTTACTCTGGTCACTCCTGATACAGGGCTACAGACACTCAGGTTACTATGGTCACTCTGGTACAGGGCTACAGACACTCAGGTTACTCTGGTCACTCCTGATACAGGGCTACAGACACTCAGGTTACTCTGGTCACTCTGATACAGGGCTACAGACACTCAGGTTACTCTGGTCACTCCTGATACAGGGCTACAGACACTCAGGTTACTCTGGTCACTCTGATACAGGGCTACAGACACTCAGGTTACTCTGGTCACTCTGATACAGGGCTACAGACACTCAGGTTACTCTGGTCACTCTGATACAGGGCTACAGACACTCAGGTTACTCTGGTCACTCCTGATACAGTGCTACAGACACTCAGGTTACTATGGTCACTCTGGTACAGGGCTACAGACACTCAGGTTACTCTGGTCACTCTGATACAGGGCTACAGACACTCAGGTTACTCTGGTACAGGGCTACAGACACTCAGGTTACTCTGGTCACTCCTGATACAGGGCTACAGACACTCAGGTTACTCTGGTCACTCCTGATACAGGGCTACAGACACTCAGGTTACTCTGGTCACTCCTGATACAGGGCTACAGACACTCAGGTTATCCCAGACTCCTGGTACAGGGCTACAGACACTCAGGTTACTCTGGTCACTCTGATACAGGGCTACAGACACTCAGGTTACTCTGGTCACTCCTGGTACAGGGCTACAGACACTCAGGTTACTCTGGTCACTCCTGATACAGGGCTACAGACACTCAGGTTATCCCAGACTCCTGGTACAGGGCTACAGACACTCAGGTTTCTCTGGTCACTCTGGTACAGGGCTACAGACACTCAGGTTATCCCCAGACTCCTGATACAGGGCTACAGACACTCAGGTTATCCCCAGACTCCTGATACAGGGCTACAGACACTCAGGTTACTCTGATTCAGGGCTACAGACACTCAGGTTACTCTGGTCACTCCTGATACAGGGCTACAGACACTCAGGTTACTCTGGTCACTCCTGATACAGGGCTACAGACACTCAGACACAGACATCACCTTTTTTTCTTTAAATTATTGTTTTATGTAGGATGCTGCCTTTTTGGCCATGTTGCAGTTGTAAGTCGGCCTAATAAATAAATACAAATCCCTCTTCTATTAGGCCATGTTGTTGTCTTGTGAAAGATGCTGTTAAGCCACATAGCCTAGCACAGCCAGTTAAGTTATTTATATGGGCCTTCGCCCCAACACAGCCTAGCTCAGCCAGTTAAGTTATTTATATGGGCCTTCGCCCCCACACAGCCTAGCACAGCCAGTTAAGTTATTTATATGGGCCTTCGCCCCCACACAGCCTAGCTCAGACAGTTAAGTTATTTATATGGGCCTTCGCCCCCACACAGCCTAACTCAGCCAGTTAAGTTATTTATATGGGCCTTCGCCCCCACATAGCCTAGCTCAGACAGTTAAGTTATTTATATGGGCCTTCGCCCCCACACAGCCTAGCTCAGCCAGTTAAGTTATTTATATGGGCCTTCGCCCCCACATAGCCTAGCTCAGACAGTTAAGTTATTTATATGGGCCTTCGCCCCCACATAGCCTAGCACAGCCAGTTAAGTTATTTATATGGGCCTTCGCCCCCACACAGCCTAGCTCAGACAGTTAAGTTATTTATATGGGCCTTCGCCCCCACACAGCCTAGCTCAGCCAGTTAAGTTATTTATATGGGCCTTCGCCCCCACACAGCCTAGCTCAGACAGTTAAGTTATTTATATGGGCCTTCGCTTCCACACAGCCTAGCTCAGACAGTTAACCTGTTGGGGCTCGGGGGCAGTATTGAGAAATTTTGAAAAAAATATGTGCCCAAATGTATTTTTACTGTTGTTTTATTTCTTTACCTACCTACACACACACACACACACACACATACCCTTTTTTCGCACTATTGGTTAGAGCCTGTAAGGAAGCATTTCACTCTAAGGTCTGTTGCTTTCGGCGCACGTGACAAATAAACTTTGATTTGATTTGAGACCTATTTATTAACATAAAGTCCACCACTGGAAGAGTCCTCAGTTGTAGTGAGAACATTGTGTCATATGTTTAAGGGGGGTTTCATGACTGTGATTCCAAAATGTTCCAATGCTGAGGAACTGTGTGTCATTTTTTTCCCAGTACGGGAAAATAAAAATGTATGAAATGTATGCATTCACTACTGTAAGTCGCTCTGGATAAGAGCGTCTGCTAAATGACTAAAATGTAAATGTAAAACTGTAATGGTTTGAATACACCTGGGCTTTCTGTGAAGAACTACAACTCCCTGTTTCACGTTGCATCGCGTCCAGCGACGGCAACCGGAAATGGCGCCGGAATTGTAGTTCTAACCCCTTTGTGGTTTAGTGGAAAAATGAGGAAGGGAAGCGCTACTAAGGTACACAATAGTAAATGTTGGTAGACAGAAGGTGCTCTTTGGTAAAAGGGGTGAGTTGGTCATCAAAAAGAAAGGAGGACCAAGGCACTCTTCATATAATTGATTAAAATGCCTTTATTAGTATGGCAGGTTCAATAGAAACAATGTTTTTGTTTAGAATAATTATTTATTAAATGTGCTACTTTGACCCCACCATGGCCTCCAGTCTCCCCTCTCCTGCAAAGTGAATTTATCTGAAATGACAAGGCTTGATCTCTGAATGTGTTTCTCTGTAGGCTACATACTGAAACCTTAAAGCTACAATCCTTAGTTACTAATTCCATTATTGGACGGTTAAATTTTGCAGGTGCCAGGCAGTATCAGCTGCAGAAGTTATTAATTTATTTAAAGATGACAATGGTGATCTAGATATTCACATGACAATATTTACACAATAATCTACATTGATGATGGTGATCTAGATATTCACATGACAATATTTACACAATAATCTACATTGATGATGGTGATCTAGATATTCACATGAAAATATTTACACAATAATCTACATTGATGATGGTGATCTAGATATTCACATGACAATATTTACACAATAATCTAAATTGACTTGCCTAGTTAAATAAAGGTTAAATAAAATATATTTACAAACTCCACAACTAACAGGTCAATAAAAAGACAATACTTTAGAGGAAGCAAACCTGTCTATTCCATTAGACTCTTGGGGTATATCAGGCTCAAATCAGGTTCTCCTCACCATGACATCAATAGTAAATGACATGCAACAATGGCCTGTATCACATCTAACAATTAAACAGAAATGTGCTTCTTTCAACCCCAAAAGAGCAAAAAAAACATACCATTATAAACAAAGGGGAGGAATACAATGACATCAATTAAAAAGCAATGGACATGTTAAAAACAACACACCATCAGCCTCATTCATCTATTCCTCCATCAATATCACCATCGTTGTTGTAGTCATCACCATCAGCCTCATTCATCTGTTCCTCCATCAATATCACCATCGTTGTTGTAGTCATCACCCTCAGCCTCATTCATCTATTCCTCCATCAATATCACCATCGTTGTTGTAGTCATCACCATCAGCCTCATTCATCTATTCCTCCATCAATATCACCATCGTTGTTGTAGTCATCACCCTCAGCCTCATTCATCTATTCCTCCATCAATATCACCATCGTTGTTGTAGTCATCACCCTCAGCTTCATTCATCTATTCCTCCATCAATATCACCATCGTTGTCATCGTCGTCGTCGACATCATAATAGTCATCCTCCTCTTCATAGTTTCTGCCCTCAATAAAAGCCCTTCTGAACGATTCACATTGTCCTTCTGCGTGCTGTATCTCATCAAGCTTTCCAGCAAGGACAGCTCTTTCCCCAAGACAACATCCATCTTGCTCTGTGTAATGTTGTAAGGCTTCCACGATCAGTTCCTGCTCTGTGTAACGTTGTAAGGCCTCCACGATCAGTTCCTGCTCTGTGTAATGTTGTAAGGCCTCCACGATCAGTTCCTGCTCTGTGTAATGTTGTAGGGCCTCCACGATCAGTTCCTACTCTGTGTAATGTTGTAGGGCCTCCACGATCAGTTCCTGCTCTGTGTAATGTTGTAAGGCCTCCACGATCAGTTCCTGCTCTGTGTAATGTTGTAAGGCCTCCACGATCAGTTCCTGCTCTGTGTAATGTTGTAAGGCCTCCACGATCAGTTCCTGCTCTGTGTAATGTTGTAAGGCCTCCACGATCAGTTCCTGCTCTGTGTAATGTTGTAAGGCCTCCACGATCAGTTCCTGCTCTGTGTAATGTTGTAAGGCCTCCACGATCAGTTCCTGCTCTGTGTAATGTTGTAAGTCCTCCACGATCAGTTCCTGCTCATGTGAGTAGAACATCTTGGCAGTGAAGACATCATCCTCAATCTACCGCTTCTCTTCACAAAGAGCACCAAGAGCCTTAGCTTGAGGTGCACCTCCCCATCATCCTCTGCTCCTCCTGCCCTCCAGGACCAATCAGTGCTGTCCACCTGCACTGCATCCTCATACACCAGGGCCTGTAGGAGCTGTGAGGACAAACCTCGTCTCCTCAGGTTGTAGTCCTTCACATGTGTTTTTATGCTACTACCGACCGTGGCCTTTTGGACAGGCAGTTGGCAATACCTTGACCATCTATTGATAACAGATAATCAATACCTTGACCATCTATTGATAACAGATAATCAATACCTTGACCATCTATTTATAACAGATAATCAATACCTTGACCATCTATTGATAACAGATAATCAATACCTTGACCATCTATTGATAACAGATAATCAATACCTTGACCATCTATTGATAACAGATAATCAATACCTTGACCATCTATTGATAACAGATAATCAATACCTTGACCATCTATTTATAACAGATAATCAATACCTTGACCATCTATTGATAACAGATAATCAATACCTTGACCATCTATTGATAACAGATAATCAATACCTTGACCATCTATTTATAACAGATAATCAATACCTTGACCATCTATTGATAACAGATAATCAATACTTTGACCATCTATTGATAACAGATAATCAATACCTTGACCATCTATTTATAACAGATAATCAATACCTTGACCATCTATTGATAACAGATAATCAATACCTTGACCATCAATTAATAACAGATAATCAATACCTTGACCATCAATTAATAACAGATAATCAATACCATGACCATCTATTGATAACAGATAACCAATACCTTGACCATCTATTAATAACAGATAATCAATACCTTGACCATCTATTGATAACAGATAATCAATACCTTGACCATCTATTTATAACAGATAATCAATACCTTGGCCATCTATTGATAACAGATAATCAATACCTTGACCATCAATTAATAACAGATAATCAATACCTTGACCATCAATTAATAACAGATAATCAATACCATGACCATCTATTGATAACAGATAATCAATACCTTGACCATCAATTAATGACAGATAATCAATACCTTGACCATCGATTGATAACAGATAATCAATACCTTGACCATCTATTGATAACAGATAATCAATACCTTGACCATCAATTAATAACAGATAATCAATACCTTGACCATCTATTAATAACAGATAATCAATACCTTGACCATCTGTTGATAACAGATAATCTGTCACAGCTGTCGAAAGGAGTAGACCAAGGTGCAGCGTGGAAGATGTTCATCTTGTATTTATTTTACTCAGAACACTCTGACAATCAAACAAAACGACAGCAGAACAGTTCTGTCAGGTTTCACCAACTAAACAGAAAATAACTTCCCACAAGGACAAAGGAAAAACAGGCTGCCTAAGTATGGCTTCCAATCAGAGACAACGAAAGACACCTGCCTCTGATTGGAAACCATACCCGGCCAAAACATAGAAAATAAAACATAGATTGCCCACCCACCTATCACACCCTGGCCTAGCTAAACAGAGAAAACACAGCTCTCCTAGGTCAGAGTGTGACATAATCAATACCTTGACCATCTATTGATAACAGATAATACAGACAGAAAATATGTTGAAGGTAATCCAATCTAAACAAAAAATAAATAAAAAATGACCTAAAGCTGCTATAAAATTACTCTGATTACCATCCAACAATAGATCATTAGCAACAGAAACCAAGTTCAGATACAAATAAACATTATTATTGTGTTTGACCACCCAGAATTATCGTAGAACTGATATGAGTTGACTTGTTCCTATTGTTGAATATATGTCTATAACCTGCATATTTTCAGGCCACAGAGGAACCTCCGTTCTAGCAGCAGACTGAAGGTTCCCTCCAGATTGGTCCTCAATCTGTTCCTCTGCAGTCTGTGGAGTGCAGTCTGGAAGAGACTGCTGGTGGGGGACCATCAATCTGTTCCTCTGCAGTCTGTGGAGTGCAGTCTGGAAGAGACTGCTGGTGGGGGACCATCAATCTGTTACTCTGCAGTCTGTGGAGTGCAGTCTGGAAGAGACTGCTGGTGGGGGACCATCAATCTGTTACTCTGCAGTCTGTGGAGTGCAGTCTGGAAGAGACTGCTGGTGGGGGACCATCAATCTGTTACTCTGCAGTCTGTGGAGTGCAGTCTGGAAGAGACTGCTGGTGGGGGACCATCAATCTGTTACTCTGCAGTCTGTGGAGTGCAGTCTGGAAGAGAATGCTGGTGGGGGACCATCAATCTGTTCCTCTGCAGTCTGTGGAGTGCAGTCTGGAAGAGACTGCTGGTGGGGGACCATCAATCTGTTACTCTGCAGTCTGTGGAGTGCAGTCTGGAAGAGACTGCTGGTGGGGGACCATCAATATGTTACTCTGCAGTCTGTGGAGTGCAGTCTGGAAGAGACTGCTGGTGGGGGACCATCAATCTGTTACTCTGCAGTCTGTGGAGTGCAGTCTGGAAGAGAATGCTGGTGGGGGACCATCAATCTGTTACTCTGCAGTCTGTGGAGTGCAGTCTGGAAGAGACTGCTGGTGGGGGACCATCGATGGAGGATGCTGTTCTTCCTCTCCATCGTCTTCAGTTTTCTGTCATCAGCTGTTCCATCTGTTCCATCTCCACTTTCTGCTGTGCCCTGAAAATAAAAAAAAGTCATTTGAAATGAATTACATACATTGCAATTGTATGTTGCTGGAGCATTGCAACATATTGCTCCTCCCAGCACAGAGTAGGTTTTTGCCTCTCAAGGGTGACACTTACATTCCTGCCCCAATCCCTAATGGTGTCCAGTGTTGTTCCTAAAACATAACAACACTGACATTCCTGCCCCAATCCCTAATGGTGTCCAGTGTTGTTCCTACAACATAACAACACTGACATTCCTGCCCCAATCCCTAATGGTGTCCAGTGTTGTTCCTACAACACAACAACACTGACATTCCTGACCCAATCCCTAATGGTGTCCAGTGTTGTTCATACAACATAACAACACTGACATTCCTGCCCCAATCCCTAATGGTGTCCAGTGTTGTTCCTACAACATAACAACACTGACATTCCTGCCCCAATCCCTAATGGTGTCTAGTGTTGTTCCTACAACACAACAACACTGACATTCCTGCCCCAATCCCTAATGGTGTCCAGTGTTGTTCCTACAACATAACAACACTGACATTCCTGCCCCAATCCCTAATGGTGTCCAGTGTTGTTCCTACAACATAACAACACTGACATTCCTGCCCCAATCCCTAATGGTGTCCAGTGTTGTTCCTACAACATAACAACACTGACATTCCTGCCCCAATCCCTAATGGTGTCCAGTGTTGTTCCTACAACATAACAACACTGACATTCCTGCCCCAATCCCTAACGGTGTCCAGTGTTGTTCCTAAAACATAACAACACTGACATTCCTGCCCCAATCCCTAACGGTGTCCAGTGTTGTTCCTACAACATAACAACACTGACATTCCTGCCCCAATCCCTAATGGTGTCCAGTGTTGTTCCTACAACATAACAACACTGACATTCCTGCCCCAATCCCTAACGGTGTCCAGTGTTGTTCCTAAAACATAACAACAGTGACAGATGTGACAACATTTCTAATCAATACTGAAATTCTATGCTTAGATTATTGATACAATGGTTTACCTGGAAGAGACTGTGCAATTTCTTCCATTTCCCTTTTTGCCTCTGTTGCAACTTCTGTTGCTGGGGAAACCCTCTATGGCAGAGAGTCCACTACATCAAAACAACAGGAAATGTTAATCCAACTCAGGAAAGTTTCTCTAAAAAGTTATGGACAAAATGTTCATGTTAAAACTATTGTTGGAGAAACTGCTTTTCAAATGTTAAAGTCAATGAGATCTTGAATTAAAAAGGTTAATTACTTGCACATGTAGCTGCATCTGGAATCAATGTCCTCCATGAAGATGAGACTGATGTTCTGGCCTCTCATCCCCTCCTTCATCTCTCAGCAGGTTCACTGCATCTGGCATCAATGTCCTCCATGAAGATGAGGTTGATGTTCTGGCCTCTCATCCCCTCCTTCATCTCTCAGCAGGTTCACTGCATCTGGCATCAATGTCCTCCATGAAGATGAGGTTGATGTTCTGGTCTCTCATCCCCTCCTTCATCTCTCAGCAGGTTCACTGCATCTGGCATCAATGTCCTCCATGAAGATGAGGTTGATGTTCTGGCCTCTCATCCCCTCCTTCATCTCTCAGCAGGTTCACTGCATCTGGCATCAATGTCCTCCATGAAGATGAGGTTGATGTTCTGGCCTCTCATCCCCTCCTTCATCTCTCAGCAGGTTCACTGCATTTGACAAACTACAGAAGAAGTACATCATTATCTGCACTAAATAACTAAATACAATTTACTAAATTAACTCAATTAATCAACACTGAAATAAAATACTGAAAAAGAAACTGAAAAAAACTCCTTATTACTGCATCCCACCTTTCACCCTTTTTCATGTTCAGGAAGTGAAGCGGGTGGTCATGCTGGCAGGAAACCCCAACACGCCTGTCTCCTACAATTTCCTTGTTTTGGGTTTGGACCTGATGGCATTGCCTGCTTGAAATCCATGGCAACCCTAAAATATCTATAATAATATAAAGCACAATACAAGTATTATGTACTGAAATGCTTCCTTGCAGGTTAACCTCTTGACAATACAACAACAATAGAACAAGTCAGTAGCTAAGTTAATAAAAAAAGTAATACAATAGTAATAAACCCTTCATTCATCAGTACCCTGAACAAAGCTGGGTGTTTCTGGGATAGAGGGTTGATATTAAAGTCAGTACTACAATAGTAATAAACCCTTCATTCATCAGTACCCTGAACATAGCTGGGTGTTTCTGGGATAGAGGGTTGATATAAAAGTCTATATATTAAGATGTAAGCAATACAATAAGCAATACCCCAAGGCTATATGAATATAAAGAGACATGAGACAAAACAATCATAATGAATCAGATTACATGGAGAGGGGGGACCTGATCCTAGATCATAATGAATCAGATTACATGGAGAGGGGGGGACCTGATCCTAGATCATAATGAATCAGATTACATGGAGAGGGGGGACCTGATCCTAGATCATAATGAATCAGATTACATGGAGAGGGGGGGACCTGATCCTAGATCATAATGAATCAGATTACATGGAGAGGGGGGACCTGATCCTATGTCATAATGAATCAGATTACATGGAGAGGAGGACCTGATCCTAGATCATAATGAATCAGATTACATGGAGAGGGGGGACCTGATCCTAGATCATAATGAATCAGATTACATGGAGAGGGGGACCTGATCCTATGTCATAATGAATCAGATTACATGGAGAGGAGGACCTGATCCTAGATCATAATGAATCAGATTACATGGAGAGGAGGGACCTGATCCTAGATCATAATGAATCAGATTACATGGAGAGGGGGGACCTGATCCTAGATCATAATGAATCAGATTACATGGAGAGGGGGGACCTGATCCTAGATCATAATGAATCAGATTACATGGAGAGGGGGACCTGATCCTAGATCATAATGAATCAGATTACATGGAGAGGGGGGACCTGATCCTAGATCATAATGAATCAGACTACATGGAGAGGGGGGACCTGATCCTAGATCATAATGAATCAGATTACATGGAGAGGGGGACCTGATCCTATATCATAATGAATCAGATTACATGGAGAGGAGGACCTGATCCTGATCCTGATTCCTCCTTTGAGACACTGCCTTTATGAATAAGGAATGCTGTTGTAAAGTCTAGTTACAGCAGGTGTTTACTGCCATCTAGTGGAAGATACCAATAAAACACTTTATTATCAGGGTGGGGAGACGGCTGAGTGCAGGATCCATGGTGAGATGACAAAAGAGGAAAACACACTACATGGAGAGAAGTACAAATAAAGTATTTCTGAACAATAAAGGACAGAGTAAGATAATGAATACCTGGAATTACATATTATTACTAGTAAGTAGATCTCTTCTGTCATCATTATTTACCCATACACCAGTGACGTGCGAATTGACGTGTTTCCTCATATGAAAATGAAAGTAACTGTGGTTACAAAATGTAGCGCACATTTCTCTGCAACATTAGAAGCAGGATAAATGTGTTGATTTGAAGGACAGACGTACAGACTCTGGTAAGTCTTGGCTACATATAACTATTATAAAGTTAGGTCGTAGTCAGACATTCAATAGACAGAGTAGGCTTGAGATATGATTATTTATCATGCTGACCAACCTGGGCCCGTTTTCCACGATGGAATTTAGGCTTAACGCTGGAAACGCATAAGAAGTGGTAAATGATAATTAACAAAATACAGTGTTGAGTAAACGCTATTTTACAAATAAAAAGGTGTGTAAGTGCGTTTACCCTCCACCACATCCCCGTTGATGTGGTGTGCAGCGTAGAGTGTATAGTCATTTAGTCTCTATAGACCAGGTGGCCAGTTGGTGAGAAACTGTTCAGATGGGGTGGTTTAGACCACTGCACCACCCAGGAGGTGACTGAAAGTAAATATGTGATTTTGTACAGGATCCATTTTGAGATGACAGAGCAGAAAACACTATATGGACAATACTGACAAATAAAGTAAGTATTTCTGAACAATAATCTATTCTAATGGACAGAGTAAGAGAATGAATACTAGGAATGAGATATTACTAGTTAGTAGAACTGCTACTTGAGCTGAGTTGCTGACAGACAGCAGTTTTCAAAGTGGAAACTAATCAGTAGGTCTACATGTTATCAGTAAAACGTCTGGTAAAGATGGCGGAGGAGCTTTTACATTATATGGTTTTATGTTTATCTCAGGGTTTCTCATCCTTTGGTTCTTATCCAGCACGTACACACCTTACAGGGGAAAAACACAACTAAACCTGATTTCGAGTAAATTATAAGTTTAGCTAAAATAATGTAAGAGAGATGTCTTGAAGAAGGACTATAACATTTTTTAAGCAAGATTCAGAACAATGTCACGTTACTGCTGTCTCATGTAACTGACTGTTAGCCCCACCCTCTGGTTACTGTTGTTATGTGAAGGGTGACTCCTTGACTACAGTTGAAACTGACTGTTAGCCCCACCCTCTGGTTACTGTTGTTATGTGAAGGGTGACACCTTGACTACAGTTGAAACTGACTGTTAGCTCCACCCTCTGGTTACTGTTGTTATGTGAAGGGTGACTCCTTGACTACAGTTGAAACTGACTGTTAGCTCCACCCTCTGGTTACTGTTGTTATGTGAAGGGTGACTCCTTGACTACAGTTGAAACTGACTGTTAGCCCCACCCTCTGGTTACTGTTGTTATATGAAGAGTGACTCCTTGACTACAGTTGAAACTGACTGTTAGCTCCACCCTCTGGTTACTGTTGTTATGTGAAGGGTGACTCCTTGACTACAGTTGAAACTGACTGTTAGCTCCACCCTCTGGTTACTGTTGTTATGTGAAGGGTGACACCTTGACTACAGTTGAAACTGACTGTTAGCTCCACCCTCTGGTTACTGTTGTTATATGAAGGGTGACTCCTTGACTACAGTTGAAACTGACTGTTAGCTCCACCCTCTGGTTACTGTTGTTATATGAAGGGTGACTCCTTGACTACAGTTGAAACTGACTGTTAGCTCCACCCTCTGGTTACTGTTGTTATATGAAGGGTGACTCCTTGACTACAGTTGAAACTGACTGTTAGCTCCACCCTCTGGTTACTGTTGTTATATGAAGGCTGACACCTTGACTACAGTTGAAACTGACTGTTAGCTCCACCCTCTGGTTACTGTTGTTATGTGAAGGGTGACACCTTGACTACAGTTGAAACTGACTGTTAGCTCCACCCTCTGGTTACTGTTGTTATGTGAAGGGTGACTCCTTGACTGTAGTTGAAACTGACTGTTAGCTCCACCCTCTGGTTACTGTTGTTATATGAAGAGTGACACCTTGACTACAGTTGAAACTGACTGTTAGCTCCACCCTCTGGTTACTGTTGTTATGTGAAGAGTGACTCCTTGACTACAGTTGAAACTGACTGTTAGCTCCACCCTCTGGTTACTGTTGTTATATGAAGGGTGACACCTTGACTACAGTTGAAACTGACTGTTAGCTCCACCCTCTGGTTACTGTTGTTATGTGAAGGGTGACACCTTGACTACAGTTGAAACTGACTGTTAGCTCCACCCTCTGGTTACTGTTGTTATATGAAGAGTGACTCCTTGACTACAGTTGAAACTGACTGTTAGCTCCACCCTCTGGTTACTGTTGTTATGTGAAGGGTGACACCTTGACTACAGTTGAAACTGACTGTTAGCTCCACCCTCTGGTTACTGTTGTTATATGAAGGGTGACTCCTTGACTACAGTTGAAACTGACTGTTAGCTCCACCCTCTGGTTACTGTTGTTATATGAAGGGTGACACCTTGACTACAGTTGAAACTGACTGTTAGCTCCACCCTCTGGTTACTGTTGTTATATGAAGGGTGACTCCTTGACTACAGTTGAAACTGAATATAAGAAAGTATCTGTACAGGGTCATTTTGAGATGACAGAGCAGCTCATAGTTTAACCTCTAAACTGCAACTCAGTTTCCAAGTAAAGTGAGTATTTCAGGTTAATAATGTAGAATAAAGTAGAGGGAACATTTGGAATCCACTAAACTAGTGTAGGAGTTCTGCTGAGTCATTCCTACCATGTGGTGCCTTTTCTGTCCCCAGGAAATATCAGTTCTTATTTAGTGTAAAATGTGGATTCAAAAAGGCTTTAAATATAAGGTGTCCTTTACCTTATAAACACCAAAATATGGATCCTGAAAGGGAATGTTATGCATTTTAACACTTTTTGTCAGAAGATGTAGGCGTTTTTGTCCCCAGGTGTTATTTATCAACTTCTACAATAAATATAAGCCATAAAATAACAAAATGTTAAACTGTTTCTTCATTATTTTATAGTCCTAGTTGAAGTCTCTTTCATCAATGACTTTTTTCATGATTATTGTATTTATCTATCCATAGGGGAAGCCTGGGCAACTGAAATGTCTGAGCTTTTTCAACAGTGTAACTATGAACATCTGTACCAAAACCAAATGAAGGGAGACATA
This sequence comes from Salmo salar, assembly GCF_965601325.2. NCBI lineage: Eukaryota > Metazoa > Chordata > Actinopteri > Salmoniformes > Salmonidae > Salmo > Salmo salar. Next base: position 2,683,988 of record NW_027675333.1, read on the forward strand.
GATATGATTAAAAAACAACTGTTGATGCGACATGAAAAAAAGATGGGTGGAGGAGATGAATCATAAATCCAAATTGAGAACCTTTTGTTTGATTCAGGGTGAATTGGTGTGTGAGAGATATATTATGTATAACCTACCTAAAAGCAAGAGATCTCTATGTGCACAGGGAAGATCAGGGATATTGTCTCTGCGTATTGAAACAGTTCAGATCAGGGATATTTCATCTGCGTATTGAAACAGTTCAGATCAGGGATATTGTCTCTGCGTATTGAAACAGTTCAGATCAGGGATATTTCCTCTGAGTATTGAAACAGGTCAGATCAGGGATATTGTCTCTGAGTATTGAAACAGGTCAGATCAGGGATATTGTCTCTGCGTATTGAAACAGGTTATTTCAGGGATATTGTCTCTGTGTATTGAAACAGGTACGATCATGGATATTGCCTCTGAGTATTGAAACAGGTAAGATCAGGGATATTTTCTCTGAGTATTGAAACAGGTAAGATCAGGGATATTTTCTCTGAGTATTGATACAGGTCAGTATTGTGGTGAAATGGAGGAAAGACTATGTAACTATTGTGACCTTAAAGAAATAGAGAATTAAACTGATTTAATCCTCTATTTCCTGTTCTACCATGATATACGCTTGCTCTTATTCCAGAAAGACCACCAGATATACCCTGGCAGTATGTGATGAGTGATGAGGAGAAATTGAAATGTTTTTTTTGTCCATTGTGTATTTCCGTTTGTGGAATATTTAGATAAATCCTGGAATATAAGAAAAATGTTTACCTATAATTAAATTGTAAAAATATTTAGCTTCTGCGTGGTAAATGGTACATGTGTATATAGATTGTGTATAGACTTGTCTCCCATATGAGTCTTCTATGTGGTAAATGGTATGTGTATATATAGATTGTGTATAGACTTGTCTCCCATATGAGTCTTCTATGTGGTAAATGGTATGTGTATATATAGATTGTGTATAGGCTTGTCTCCCATATGAGTCTTCTATGTGGTAAATGGTATGTGTATATAGATTGTGTATAGACTTGTCTCCCATATGAATCTTCTATGTGGTAAATGGTACATGTGTGTATATAGATTGTGTATAGACTTGTCTCCCATATTAATCTTCTCTTTGTGTCAGACTGGGTTCAAATTCCTTCTGTTTATTTTTTTCTGTATTTATTTATCTGTATATGTTATGTATGTATATATATACAGTGTGTATGTATGTATGTGTATATATACAGTGTGTATATATGTATGTATGTGCATATATACAGTGTGTGTGTATGTATGTGTATATATACAGTGTGTATGTATGTATGTATGTGATGTGTATATATACAGTGTGTGTATGTGTGTATATTATTGTTCTGCTCTAGGGATATAATTATTGTTTGCATCACCTTATTTACTATTATGTATTGATTTTTACCTTATTGTTTTCATTCTTCATGTGATGCTCAATGCAGAGAGCACTGAAGAGGAATTATCATTTAATTACCACAGTCAATTATTGTAATGTTTGTTTATGTGGCAATTAACCCCATAAGGGATGGGTTGCCAGTTGGCGATTTGACACGGAAATAAAATATCATTCATTCATTTGTTCATTCATATTATTTAATTTAAGTTTTTCTGTGTCCCCCTAATATCACTTTCCACCCTGTTAGTTTGTTGTAATTCCTAGAGCAACACGTAGAACACCAGCTTGTTTGTACAAGTCACAGTTTACAATAGAGAGGTATCATAATAGTTTGTTGGCCAAACCGGGATGTCTCATAGTCTGACAAACACCACTCTAGCTCTGACAACTAGATCATAATGAATCAGATTACATGGAGAGGGGGGACCTGATCCTAGATCATAATGAATCAGATTACATGGAGAGGAGGGACCTGATCCTAGATCATAATGAATCAGATTACATGGAGAGTGGGGACCTGATCCTAGATCATAATTAATCAGATTACATGGAGAGGGGGGCCCGATCCTAGATCATAATGAATCAGATTACATGGAGAGGAGGGGACCTGATCCTAGATCATAATGAATCAGATTACATGGAGAAGGGGACCTGATCCTAGATCATAATGAATCAGATTACATGGAGAGGGAGGACCTGATCCTAGATCAGCTCTGAGACACTTCCTTTACGAATTAGGCCCCAGGAGTCACCAGGACCAACTTTAAATTGCTCTGGATAAGAGCGTCTGCTCAATGACTAAAATGTAAAATGAGTCACCAGGACAGGCATTGACAGGACGGTCACAGCCACACGTTCACTGGTGAGGTAGGACACAAGATAACTGATAGATAGGAACAACAGTAATGATACATGGTTAGGTAGGACACAAGATAACTGTTAGATAGGAACAACAGTAATGATACATGGTTAGGTAGGACACAAGATAACTGTTAGATAGGAACAACAGTAATGATACATGGTTAGGTAGGATACAAGATAACTGTTAGATAGGAACAACAGTAGTGATACATGGTTAGGTAGGACACAAGATAACTGATAGATAGGAACAACAGTAATGATACATGGTTAGGTAGGACACAAGATAACTGATAGATAGGAACAACAGTAATGATACATGGTTAGGTAGAACACAAGATAACTGTTAGATAGGAACAACAGTAATGATACATGGTGAGGTAGGACACAAGATAACTGTTAGATAGGAACAACAGTAATGATACATGGTTAGGTAGGACACAAGATAACTGTTAGATAGGAACAACAGTAATGATACATGGTTAGGTAGGACACAAGATAACTGTTAGATAGGAACAACAGTAATGATACATGGTTAGGTAGGACACAAGATAACTGTTAGATAGGAACAACAGTAATGATACATGGTTAGGTAGGACACAAGATAACTGTTAGATAGGAACAACAGTAATGATACATGGTTAGGTAGGACACAAGATAACTGTTAGATAGGAACAACAGTAATGATACATGGTTAGGTAGGACACAATATAACTGTTAGATAGGAACAACAGTAATGATACATGGTTAGATAGGACACAAGATAACTGTTAGATAGGAACAACAGTAATGATACATGGTGAGGTAGGACACAATATAACTGTTAGATAGGAACAACAGTAATGATACATGGTTAGGTAGAACACAAGATAACTGTTAGATAGGAACAACAGTAATGATACATGCCCTCAATGTGAAGTGACATTAAACCATAAATACAGAGCACAAGTACAACCATTTTTATATAAACCTTTTAAGGTAGTAAGAAAATAAACATTGACTTAATATTTCAATAAAGAAGTCTTGAATTACAAATAAATCACCTGCTAGCAACAAGTAGCGTGACATTACAGTGCACTGATTGACGGTGCTAGTTAGCTCGTCATTATCATGGCTAGCTAAGCTAGCAGACACCTGATAAACTTGCAGAAATATGCTTTAAATACAACATAAATATATACATAGTCACATTCGCTATTGACTTTGTGATATATGAACCAGTGTTCCAGATACACTATAGTGTTTTAGAGTTTTAAACAGTTTTTATGTCCAGCAGAAGGAGACGTCCTGTCAGAATATCTCTGACTGAACAGCAGGCAGACCAACTTTCCAAATAGGGGAGAAGCACTCAAAACCCTCTACTTGTTCTTTCAAGGAAAATAATACAAAAATGGTAAGTCTGAAGACCTCTCGTATTAACAACCTTACTACAATGGCAGAAAATATATTTTTATGAATTCGACAACACATAATGAAAGGAAACGTTATTAATATCACCCCTCTTTCTGAGGTGAATGGTTTCCCCCACTACTCTCCCGGAACTGCGGTGTTCTCTGATATCCCGTTCACGAGTATCCCTGTAGCCATAAATAAACAGAATATTCCTCATTTCAATTCAAATGGGTTAAATTAAATAGTAACGTTAACTGAAATCTGGACACTGACTGTAGGCCTATAATCTAATATAATATTAACTGAAATCTGGACACTGACTGTAGTGACTGTAGGCCTATAATCTAATATAATATTAACTGAAATCTGGACACTGACTGTAGGCCTATAAACTAATATAATATTAACTGAAATCTGGACACTGACTGTAGGCCTATAAACGAATATAATATGAAATGCAGAATTATGCATTTTTTGCATTTAAATGAAACAACAAATGTTAATTTAGGCGTGGAGAAATATTATTTATTTCAGTATCTCTTGAGATAATGTGAATGAGAGTGTAAGGTGTTATCTTTGACACTATGATGCAAGCAGACGGTACTTTCAACCTTATCAGAAACGTGTTTCATCTTTTTCTCAGCTTTTCATTTCCTTAAAACCCTTCAGACGGATGACATATGGACATTTTGCACAGGACCAATCTTTCCACTGTTCTGGAGTTATTGAGTTTTCTCCCCGGTCCCTAAACTAAACCCTTCAGACTGATGACATTTTGCACAGGACCAATCTTTCCACTGTTCTGGAGTTATTGCGTTTTCTCCCCGGTCCCTAAACTAAAGGTCAACTTTAGTGGATTACTAATGCATTCATTCTATCAATGTAAATTATTATTCTGGAGAGAACTACTTTATTTAGTCTTCTGGGGCAACAATTTATGACAGAAGAGAAGCTGCATGTATCAAACTATATTTGACAAACAAATGGCCTACCAAATGTTGAAAATTATAGGCAGAAATGTGTCTAAATTGTAGCCAGTAGGCTATACAGTCCAGTACAGAGTATCAAACCGCACAGGTAGCCTGTTTTTTGAGTTAGATTTTTTTCGACAATCAGATGAAAACATAATATGTGAAACAGCCTGAGGAGACAGCAGAAACAACAGTAAATGGGATAAGATGTGTACATGCATCAATTTAAAAACACAATACTTCAGAGTACCTAGAATAATAACGGGATATTGGTGTGCATGTTAACGTGGTCACTGTTGTTGTAAAGTCTAGTTACAGCAGGTGTTTACTGCCATCTAGTGAAAGATACCAAGAATACAGACAGACACAAATGTCAATTTCACTAGCCTTGTTCAAGCATTGTACAAGTCCCTACACACGGAGTCTGGAGAACAGCCCAGCTAGTCGATTACCTATCAACTAAGGTTTCTACGCATGCTCAGTTCTTGGGTCTCTGGAGTGGAAATGTGAAATGAAAGTTCTGGAACTCCATCATGTGCTTCTGTTATGAGAAAAACTCCACAATGAAACTGACATTAAATGTGGAGAATTAAACATCTGTTGAACATCAAGTAGCCTATTAATCTGTATGCCTATCTAGGCTAATGTAGCCTATTAATCTTTATGCCTATCTAGGCTACTGTAGCCTATTAATCTTTATGCCTATCTAGGCTACTGTAGCCTATTAATCGTTATGCCTATCTAGGCTACTGTAGCCTATTAATCGTTATGCCTATCTAGGCTACTGTAGCCTATTAATCTTTATGCCTATCTAGGCTACTGTAGCCTATTAATCTGTATGCCTATCTAGGCTAATGTAGCCTATTAATCTTTATGCCTATCTAGGCTACTGTAGCCTATTAATCTGTATGCCTATCTAGGCTACTGTAGCCTATTAATCTGTATGCCTATCTAGGCTACTGTAGCCTATTAATCTGTATGCCTATCTAGGCTACTGTAGCCTATTAATCTTTATGCCTATCTAGGCTACTGTAGCCTATTAATCTTTATGCCTATCTAGGCTACTGTAGCCTATTAATCTTTATGCCTACCTAGGCTACTGTAACCTATTAAACTTTATGCCTACCTAGGCTACTGTAGCCTATTAATCTTTATGCCTACCTAGGCTACTGTAACCTATTAATCTTTATGCCTACCTAGGCTAATGTAGCCTATTAATCTTTATGCCTATCTAGGCTACTGTAGCCTATTAATCTGTATGCCTATCTAGGCTACCGTAGCCTATTAATCTGTATGCCTATCTAGGCTACTGTAGCTTATTAATCTGTATGCCTATCTAGGCTACTGTAGCCTATTAATCTTTATGCCTATCTAGGCTACTGTAGCCTATTAATCTGTATGCCTATCTAGGCTACTGTAGCCTATTAATCTTTATGCCTATCTAGGCTACTGTAGCCTATTAATCTTTATGCCTATCTAGGCTACTGTAGCCTATTAATCTGTATGCCTATCTAGGCTACTGTAGCCTATTAATCTGTATGCCTATCTAGGCTACTGTAGCCTATTAATCTTTATGCCTATCTAGGCTACTGTAGCCTATTAATCTTTATGCCTACCTAGGCTACTGTAACCTATTAAACTTTATGCCTACCTAGGCTACTGTAGCCTATTAATCTTTATGCCTACCTAGGCTACTGTACCATTTAATACTATAAATATGTTGAAATGACTGGAGTCGTTGCAAATCATTTTGTGTCACTTGTGTAGCCTACCTGGAGCTGGTAAAATGATTGAATAAATAGCCTGTAACTTCAGTTTATTGTTGTTGTAGCCTTGTGTTATTATGCAACTATTAATGTCCAAGTTTAGTTAATTCAATTGGAAGTTATCAAGTGTGACCATGGTAACAGTTCTGTCTAAATGGCTGATCAGATGTTAGAATGCATTAGATTGAAGGTAACAGTTCTATCTCAATGGCTGATCAGATGTTAGAATACATTAGATTGAAGGTTACAGTTCTATCTCAATGGCTGATCAGATGTTAGAATACATTAGATTGAAGGTAACAGTTCTATCTCAATGGCTGATCAGATGTTAGAATGCATTAGATTGAAGGTAACAGTTCTATCTCAATGGCTGATCAGATGTTAGAATGCATTAGATTGAAGGTAACAGTTCTGTCTCAATGGCTGATCAGATGTTAGAATGCATTAGATTGAAGGTAACAGTCAGATTAGGCTACAGGTAATAAAACACTGGCTGTTGTTGACAAGCATCGACCTGTTCAGTTCATTACCATAGTATTAATATTAGCTTCATAGACCTGTTCAGATCATTACCATAGTATTAATATTAGCTTCATTGACCTGTTCAGTTCATTACCATAGTATTAATATTAGATTCATCGACCTGTTCAGTTCATTACCATAGTATTAATATTAGATTCATCGACCTGTTCAGTTCATTACCATAGTATTAATATTAGATTCATCGACCTGTTCAGTTCATTACCATAGTATTAATGTTAGCTTCATAGACTTGTTCAGTTCATTACCATAGTATTAATATTAGATTCATAGACCTGTTCAGTTCATTACCATAGTATTAGATGCATAGACCTGTTCAGTTCGTTACCATAGTATTAATATTAGATTCATAGACCTGTTCAGTTCATTACCATAGTATTAATATTAGATTCATAGACCTGTTCAGTTCATTACCATAGTATTAATATTAGATTCATAGACCTGTTCAGTTCATTACCATAGTATCAATATTAGATTCATAGACCTGTTCAGTTCATTACCATAGTATTAATATTAGATAGACCTGTTCAGTTCATTACCATAGCATTAATAATAGATAGACCTGTTCAGTTCATTACCATAGTATTAATATTAGATAGACCTGTTCAGTTCATTACCATAGTATTAATATTAGATTTATAGACCTGTTCAGTTCATTACCATAGTATTAATATTAGATAGACCTGTTCAGTTCATAACCATAGTATTAATATTAGATTTATAGACCTGTTCAGTTCATTACCATAGTATTAATATTAGATTCATAGACCTGTTCAGTTCATTACCATAGTATTAATATTAAATAGACCTGTTCAGTTCATTACCATAGTATTAATATTAGATTCATAGACCTGTTCAGTTCATTACCATAGTATTAATATTAGATTCATAGACCTGTTCAGTTCATTACCATAGTACTAATATTAGATAGACCTGTTCAGTTCATTACCATAGTATTAATATTAGATAGACCTGTTCAGTTCATTACCATAGTATTAATATTAGATTCATAGACCTGTTCAGTTCATTACCATAGTATTAATATTAGATAGACCTGTTCTTTTCATTACCATAGTATTAATATTAGATAGACCTGTTCAGTTCATTACCATAGTATTAATATTAGATAGACCTGTTCAGTTCATTACCATAGTATTAATATTAGATTCATAGACCTGTTCAGTTCATAACCATAGTATTAATATTAGATAGACCTGTTCAGTTCATTACCATAGTATTAATATTAGATAGACCTGTTCAGTTCATTACCATAGTATTAATATTAGATAGACCTGTTCAGTTCATTACCATAGTATTAATATTAGATAGACCTGTTCAGTTCATTACCATAGTATTAATATTAGATAGACCTGTTCAGTTCATTACCATAGTATTAATATTAGATTCATAGACCTGTTCAGTTCATAACCATAGTATTAATATTAGATTCATAGACCTGTTCAGTTCATTACCATAGTATTAATATTAGATAGACCTGTTCAGTTCATTACCATAGTATTAATATTAGATAGACCTGTTCAGTTCATTACCATAGTAATAATATTAGATTCATAGACCTGTTCAGTTCATTACCATAGTATTCATATTAGATAGACCTGTTCAGTTCATTACCATAGTATTAATATTAGATTCATAGACCTGTTCAGTTTATAACCATAGTATTAATATTAGATTCATAGACCTGTTCAGTTCATTACCATAGTATTAATATTAGATAGACCTGTTCAGTTCATTACCATAGTATTAATATTAGATTCATAGACCTGTTCAGTTCATTACCATAGTATTAATATTAGATTCATAGACCTGTTCAGTTCATTACCATAGTATTAATATTAGATTCATAGACCTGTTCAGTTCATTACCATAGTATTAATATTAGATTCATCGACCTGTTCAGTTCATTACCATAGTATTAATATTAGATAGACCTGTTCAGTTCATTACCATAGTATTAATATTAGATAGACCTGTTCAGTTCATTACCATAGTATTAATATTAGATAGACCTGTTCAGTTCATTACCATAGTATTAATATTAGATAGACCTGTTCAGTTCATTACCATAGTATTAATATTAGATAGACCTGTTCTGTTCATTACCATAGTATTAATATTAGATAGACCTGTTCAGTTCATTACCATAGTATTAATATTAGATAGACCTGTTCAGTTCATTACCATAGTATTATACTACAGCTACTGAAGGTTAACACATTATTTTTTTTAAACCTTTATTTAACTTGGCAAGTCAGTTGATAACAAATTCTTATTTACAATGATGGCCTACCGGGGAACACAGTGGGTTAACTGCCTTGTTCAGGGGCAGAACGACAGATTTTTACCTTGGCAGCTCTGGGATTCAATCCTGCAACCTAACGGTTACTGCCCCAACACTCTAACCACTAGGCTACCTGCCGCCCCAACGCTCTAACCACTAGGCTACCTGCTGCCCCAACGCTCTAACCACTAGGCTACCTGCCGCACCAATGCTCTAACCACTAGGCTACCTGCCGCTCCAACGCTCTAACCACTAGGCTACCTGCCGCACCAATGCTCTAACCACTAGGCTACCTGCCGCCCAAACGCTCTAACCACTAGGCTACCTGCCACCCCAACGCTCTAACCACTAGGCTACCTGCCACCCCAACGCTCTAACCACTAGGCTACCTGCCACCCCAATGCTCTAACCACTAGGCTACCTGCCGCCCCTACACTCTAACCACTAGGCTACCTAGCGCTCTAACCACTAGGCTACCTACCGCCCCAACGCTCTAACCACTAGGCTACCTAACGCTCTAACCACTAGGCTACCTAACGCTCTAACCACTAGGCTACCTAACGCTCTAACCACTAGGCTACCTAACGCTCTAACCACTACCTATCGCTCTAACCACTAGGCTACCTAACGCTCTAACCACTAGGCTACCTGCCGCCCCAACGCTCTAACCACTAGGCTACCTACCGCCCCAACGCTCTAACCACTAGGCTACCTAACGCTCTAACCACTAGGCTACCTAACGCTTTAACCACTAGGCTACCTAACGCTCTAACCACTAGGCTACCTGCCGCCCCAACGCTCTAACCACTAGGCTACTTGCCGCCCCAACGCTCTAACCACTAGGCTACCTGCCGCCTCAACGCTCTAACCACCAGGCTACCTGCTGCCCCAACGCTCTAACCACTAGGCTACCTAACGCTCTAACCACTAGGCTACTTGCCGCCCCAACGCTCTAACCACTAGGCTACCTGCCGCCCCAACGCTCTAACCACTAGGCTACCTGCCGCCCCAGAATAAGATGTAGGCCTATCAGGGGCTATTAGTTAGTTTTCAGGCCTTGTGGGAGGGTTTTGAGTAGTCATTGGGCTAGAAAAAGAAATTACATTAAATCACCTGACTGTTTGGATGTGTCTGTTAGTAAACTGTTTTATTTCTAAGAGATAATGAATAAAATTATTAGTTGTCACTGTGTGAACCACAACCAACATGCTGGATCTCTGTTTAGTTGTCACTGTGTTAAACACAACCAACATGTTGGATCTCTGTTTAGTTGTTACTGTGTTAACCACAACCAACATGCTGGATCTCTGTTTAGTTGTCACTGTGTTAACCACAACCAACATGTTGGATCTCTGTTTAGTTGTTACTTTGTTAACCACAACCAACATGTATCTCTGTTTAGGGCTCAGTGCTCTAAAATGAATCTCTCTGGGGAGAGAGAGGAGGGGGGTCCTGCCTCTAAAATGTGTCTCCCTGGGGAGAGAGAGGAGGGGGGCCCTGCCTCTAAAATTAGACTCTCTGGGGAGAGAGAGGAGGGGGGTCCTGCCTCTAAAATGAGCATCTCTGGGGGACATGACACAAAAACTAAGAGGTGAGCTGACAATATTGTTTAAGAATGTATATTCTAAAATGCTTTTTATTCAGAAATGATTGCTTATGGGTACATTCTATATAACTGTTCTAGATTTTAGATGTGTATGAAACTGTGTTTCTTTGCAAAACGCTATATCCACCTAGATATCTATATATACACCTAGATATCTATATATCCACCTAGACATCTATATATCCACCTAGATATCTATATATCCACCTAGATATCTATATATCCACCTAGACATCTATATATCCACCTATACATCTATATATCCACCTAGATATCTATATATCCACCTAGATATCTATATATCCACCTAGATATCTATATATCCACCTAGATATCTATATATCTACCTAGATATCTATATATCCACCTAGATATCTATATATCCACCTAGATATCTATATATCCAACTAGATATCTATATATCCACCTAGATATCTATATATCCACCTAGATATCTATATATCCACCTAGATATCTATATATCCACCTAGATTTATATATATCCACCTAGATATCTATATATCCACCTAGATATCTATATATCCACCTAGATATCTATATATCCACCTAGATATCTATATATCCATTGTTTATCAGGAGTGGAATGTTGGTATCCAGTATATTTAACTGTGATATGTGGTTGTCCCACCTAGATATCTAAAGATGAATTCACTTGCAGATGCCATGTTAATTTGACCCAGTTTCTCACGTTGGGAAAATAACAGCAAATGTGCATTTGTTGTGGAAATTACCCACTTTAAAAGTCTATATAAAGCCTTGTAGTGGTTTAATCATTTCTTTAAACAATGAGATAATTTACCAACATTTCTGAAAAGTGATTTATAGCGTTTTGTAATGAAACTCTTATGTTTCCCCATCTGAGCTCAGAGTAGATGAGAGATGTTATGTTTGTCTCTGTTCTGTTGAAGCCCAAACAAGCAGGAGAGACCAGCCTCCCCTGTTCCCTGCTGTGTGTCCATGAAGAGTGACAAGTCTATGGGTCTACCTATAGAGTTTAGAGAGGGAGACTTTTCTACTGAACAAAGGTAAGAAGAACTCATTGGTCAGTGAGTTAAACAACACTGTCTCTAGTCATTTCTCCTCTCCCCTTTTCCCATTTATTGTTGTTGTTTTCATAATCCATAGGCTTTTCCTTATGTCCATTTTCACAGTCCTAAAACAGTAAACAAACACAACATTTCCTCCCTGTGTGCGTGCGTGTGCGCGCGTGCGTCCGGCTACCTGCCGCCCCAACGCTCTAACCACTAGGCTACCTCCCGCTCCAACGCTCTAACCACTAGGCTACCTGCCGCTCCAACGCTCTAACCACTAGACTACCTGCCGCCCCAACGCTCTAACCACTAGGCTACCTGCCACCCCAACGCTCTAACCACTAGGCAACCTGCCGCTCCAACGCTCTAACCACTATGCTACCTGCCGCCCCAACGCTCTAACCACTAGGCTACCTGCCGCTCCAACGCTCTAACCACTAGGCTACCTGCCGCTCCAACGCTCTAACCACTAGGCTACCTGCCGCCCCAACGCTCTAACCACTAGGCTACCTGCCTCCCCAACGCTCTAACCACTAGGCAACCTGCCGCTCCAACGCTCTAACCACTAGGCTACCTGCCGCTCCAACGCTCTAGCCACTAGGCTACCTGCCGCCCCAACGCTCTAACCACTAGGCTACCTGCCACCCCAACACTCTAACCACTAGGCTACCTGCCACCCCAACGCTCTAACCACTAGGCTACCTGCCGCCCCAACGCTCTAACCACTAGGCTACCTGCCGCCCCAACGCTCTAACCACTAGGCTACCTGCCACCCCAACACTCTAACCACTAGGCTACCTGCCACCCCAACGCTCTAACCACTAGGCTACCTGCCGCCCCAACGCTCTAACCACTAGGCTACCTGCCGCCCCAACGCTCTAACCACTAGGCTACCTGCCACCCCAACGCTCTAACCACTAGGCTACCTGCCGTCCCCCCCCTCTAACCACTAGGCTACCTGCCGCTCCAACGATCTAACCACTAGGCTACCTGCCGCTCCAACGCTCTAACCACTAGGCTACCTGCCGCTCCAACGCTCTAACCACTAGGCTACCTGCCGCTCCAACGTTCTAACCACTAGGCTACCTGCCGCCCCTCCACTCTAACCACTAGGCAAACTGACGCCCCAACGCTCTAACCACTAGGCTACCTGCCGCCCCAACGCTCTAACCACTAGGCTACCTGCCGCTCCAACGCTCTAACCACTAGGCTACCTGCCGCCTCAACGCTCTAACCACTAGGCTACCTGCCGCCCCCCCCCCTCTAACCACTAGGCTACCTGCCACCCCAACCCTCTAACCACTAGACTACCTGCCGCCCCTACACTCTAACCACTAGGCTCCCTAACGCTCTAACCACTAGGCTACCTACCGCCCCAACGCTCTAACCACTAGGCTACCTAACGCTCTAACCACTAGGCTACCTAACGCTCTAACCACTAGGTTACCTAACGCTCTAACCACTAGGCTACCTAACGCTCTCACCACTAGGCTACCTATCGCTCTAACCACTAGGCTACCTGCCGCCCCAACGCTCTAACCACAAGGCTACCTGCCGCCCCAGAATAAGATGTAGGCCTATCAGGGGCTATTAGTTAGTTTTCAGGCCTTGTGGGAGGGTTTTGAGTAGTCATTGGGCTAGAAAAAGTAATTACATTAAATCACCTGACTGTTTGGATGTGTCTGTTAGTAAACTGTTTTATTTCTAAGAGATAATGAATACAATTATTAGTTGTCACTGTGTTAACCACAACCAACATGCTGGATCTCTGTTTAGTTTTCACAGTGTTGACCACAACCAACATGCTGGATCTCTGTTTAGTTGTCACTGTGTTAACCACAACCAACATGCTGGATCTCTGTTTAGTTGTCACTGTGTTAACCACAACCAACATGCTGGATCTCTGTTTAGTTGTCACTGAGTTAACCACAACCAACATGCTGGATCTCTGTTTAGTTGTCACTGTGTTAACCACAACCAACATGCTGGATCTCTGTTTAGTTGTCACTGTGTTAAGCACAACCAACATGCTGGATCTCTGTTTAGTTGTCACTGTGTTAACCACAACCAACATGCTGGATCTCTGTTTAGTTGTCTCTGTGTTAACCACAACCAACATGCTGGATCTCTGTTTAGTTGTTACTGTGTTAACCACAACCAACATGCTGGATCTCTGTTTAGTTGTCACTGTGTTAACCACAACCAACATGCTGGATCTCTGTTTAGTTGTCACTGTGTAAACCACAACCAACATGCTGGATCTCTGTTTAGTTGTTACTGTGTTAACCACAACCAACATGCTGGATCTCTGTTTAGTTGTCACTGTGTTAACCACAACCAACATGCTGGATCTCTGTTTAGTTGTCACTGTGTAAACCACAACCAACATGCTGGATCTCTGTTTAGTTGTTACTGTGTTAACCACAACCAACATGCTGGATCTCTGTTTAGTTGTCACTGTGTTAACCACAACCAACATGCTGGATCTCTGTTTAGTTGTCACTGTGTTAACCACAACCAACATGCTGGATCTCTGTTTACAGGGGTCAGTGCTCTAAAATGAGTCTCTCTGGGGAGAGAGAGGAGGGGGCCCCTGCCTCCAAAATGCATCTCTCTGGGGGACATGACACCAAAGCTAAGAGGTGAGATAACAATTTTATGAATAATTCATTAAGTTTATTTCCTAAATAAATAGCTATCTTAAGGTGAATGCACTTACTGTAAATCTCTCTGGATAAGAGCATCTGCTAAATCAGGGGTTCTCAATCCGGGGTCTGCAGAGGTACTGCAGGGGTTCTGCAGGAAGCGCGGGGAGTGGTGGTGTATCCAGGGAGAAAACTAAACTAATATTCTGAAATGTCATTGTGGTCTTATGTTCCCATCTATTGGAATTATTTAGCAACTGCAGTAGTACTGAAAAAATGTGTTATTCCTTACTAAAGTAGTAATTACTGAGAATTACTAGTTAATTGTATCACTTACAATCATAAAATAACAACTTATACCATAACAAACAATTAAACTGACATAAACCAAAATCACTATATATGTAGTTATTTAGTTAATTACCAAATTGAGCCGGTCGGTCACATTTGAGAGTGAGGTATATAGCATTTTGCAAGAAAAAACATGATTTTTGTCTCTCTGAAATGAAACCATCAAGTGATAGATTTTAAACAAATCCTTGTCTGTGAGAGATGTAATAATTAATACATAATTTCATTAAACAATAAAAGCTCATTTCTGTAAAGTGATATGTTGCGTTTTGGAACTCTTCTTATGTTTCCCATCTGAGATCAGAGTAGATGAGAGATGTAATGTTTGTCTCTGTTGTGTTGAAGTCCAATCAAGCAGGAGAGACCAGCCTCCCCTATACCCAGCTGTGTGTCCATGAAGAGTGACCTGTCTATGAATCTTCCTATATCCTTTAGAGAGGGAGACTTTTCTACTGAACAAAGGTAAGAAGAACTCATGGGTCATGGTCAGTGAGTTAAACAACACTGTCTCTAGTCATTTCTCCTCTCCCATTTTCACATTTTCTTTTGGTTGTTTTCATAATCCATAGGCTAATACTGTCCATTTTCATAGTCCTAAAATAATGTTAAACAAACACAACATTCCCTTTGTGTGTGTGTGTGTGTGTGTGTGTGTGTGTGTGTGTGTGTGTGTGTGTGTGTGTGTGTGTGTGTGTGTGTGTACTCCCTGGATGAGGAGATGTAATCTCATGTTCTGTCCACAGAAACCAACATGAGAGATCAGAGTCAGAGATTCTCAGTGGTCAGTCTTCCCAGAGTCATCAAACAGACCTGGACTCTATATTCAGTGTATGTGATCCTGTTATGTACTTTTGTTTTTGTTTACCTCAAGTAAAGTTGATCTGTCAATTATTCATTAATGTGTTAATGAGAAAGCATTTCTTCTCTTGCTTAACTTATTTACTTGATTTATTTTAGTTGCTTGAAGAGAAAATTATGACATTTGTGAAGAACGAGCTGAAGATGTTCAAGAGGATTCTTAGTCCAGAACTCCCAGAATGCTTTGAGAGTCAGAAGCAGGATGAGGAAGTGGTGGATGCTGAAGATGAGAAGCAGGAGAGCAGTGCCAGAGAGGGGGCTCTGAAGATCACACTGCACGTCCTGAGGAAAATGAACCAGAAGGAGCTCGCTGACACACTGGAGAAATGTAAGATCTGTCTGCCTCATGTTGAATGATGTTTTATAACATTTAAAAGCTGTGGCTAAAGTACAGCTAAAGTAGCTGTGTAACTCAATGATATTGTATCAGCCTTAACACAACACCTAGTGGCCTCATCAAGTAGCAGAAGGGATGTGTTGTGTTGATTAATTTAGAGAGAGAGAGACAGAGACAGTGAGACAACATTAATAATACCATCAATAACACCAATAATAATATAATCAGTCACACCAGTCTGGAATGCATTAAGAAAACATTTACACATTTATACAGTCAGTTAAGAGAATAAATTATTATTTAAAAACTTTAACAGTCCTTCAATACTGTAGACATTAAAACAGATGTAATATTAATATCCTCTGTGTTATTTCTAGATTCAGATGAGCTTGCTGTGATTTGCCAACGTGAACTCAAATCTAATCTAAAGAAGAAGTTTCAATGTGTATTTGAGGGAATCGCTAAACAAGGAAACCCAACACTTCTCAATCAGATCTACACAGAGCTCTACATCACAGAGGGTGGAACAGGACAGGTCAATAATGAACATGAGCTGAGACAGATTGAGACAACAACCAGGAAACAAGCAAGACCAGAGACTGCAATCAAATGTAACGACATCTTCAAACCCTTAACTGGACAAGACAAACTTATCAGAACTGTGCTGACAAAGGGAGTCGCTGGCATTGGAAAAACAGTCTCTGTGCAGAAGTTCATTCTGGACTGGGCTGAAGGAAAAGCAAATCAGGATGTTCAATTTGTGTTTTCATTCCCTTTTCGGGAGCTGAATTTGATGAAAGAGGACAAACACACTTTCATTGAACTTCTTAATCACTTCTCAATGGAAACCAAACAATCAAGAATCTCCATCTACAACAAGTACAAAGTTCTGTTCATCTTTGATGGTCTGGATGAGTGCCGACTGCCCCTAGACTTCCAGAAGAACGAGATCTGTTGTGACGTCACAGAGTCAACCTCAGTGGATGTTCTGCTGACAAATCTCATCAAGGGAAATCTGCTTTCCTCTGCTCTCCTCTGGATAACTACCCGACCTGCAGCAGCCAATAGGATCCCTTCAGAGTGTGTTGACCAGGTGACAGAGGTACGAGGGTTCAATGACCCACAGAAGGAGGAGTACTTCAGGAAGAGATTCAGCGATGAGGACCTGGCCAACAGAATCATCTCACACATAAAGACATCAAGGAGCCTCCACATCATGTGCCACATTCCAGTCTTCTGTTGGATTTCTGCAACAGTCCTTGAAAACCTGCTGAAACTTAAGAGAGAAGAGATGCCCAAGACTCTGACTGAGATGTACACACACCTTGTGGTGTTTCATACCAAACAGAAGAATGAAAAGTATCTTGGGAAAGAAGAGACAGGTCCACACTGGAATAAAGAGAGCATTCTGTCACTGGGAAAACTGGCTTTTCAACAGCTTGTGAATGGCAATCTGATTTTCTATGAAGAAGACCTGAAAGAGGCTGGCATTGATGTCAATGAAGCCTCGGTGTACTCAGGATTGTGCACACAGCTCTTTAAAGAGGAATTTTCGCTGTACCAGGACAAGGTGTACTGCTTCGTTCATCTGAGCATTCAGGAGTTTCTGGCTGCTGTATATGTGTTCCTCTCATTCATCAACAACAATGAGAATCTAATGGCCGAACCGCAATCAACGTCCAGGAACCTTTCTGCGCTGTTCAGAGACAAGTCTGAAGTTTCTTTCTACAAAAGTGCTGTGGATAAAGCCTTACACAGTGAGACGGGAAACCTGGACCTGTTCCTCCGCTTCCTTCTGGGACTCTCACTGAAGTCCAATCAGAAGCACTTACGAGGTCTACTGACAAAGACAAGAAGTAGCTCAAAGACCCATGAAAAAACAGTCAAGTACATCAAGGAGAAGATCAGGGAGAATCTCTCTCCAGAGAGGAGCATAAATCTGTTCCACTGTCTGAATGAACTGAATGACCATTCTCTAGTGGAGGAGATCCAAAGCTACCTGAGCTCAGGAAGTGTCTCAAAACCCAACCTGTCACCTGCACAGTGGTCAGCTCTGGTCTTTGTGTTGCTGACTTCAGAAAAGGAGCTGGATGTGTTTGACCTGAATAAATACTCCAGATCAGAGAAAGGTCTTCTGAGCATGCTGCCAGTGGTCAAAGCCTCCAGAGCTGTTCTGTGAGTACATAAAATGACATATAAGAAGTATTCATCAGGAAGAAATATTCAGGTTAAAGAAAAATATGCATTATAATATGTGTATAATATTATATTGAAAACATTGAATAAATGCATTGATTTTCACATTAGTATAGTATAACAATATGACCATACAATTCTAGGAGACAGAAGAAGAATCTATATGTTGTTTGGGAGAATTAACCAAATGCATCTGCCATTGTCCTTCTACACTAAATTAACAATGTGTTTGAAGTCATGATCTCTTTGTCTCCAAAGAATAGCAGTGTGGTTTTAATATGATTAGACTCTTTGCAGGCTGTCAGGCTGTGGAGTCACAGAGGAAGGCTGTGATTCTCTGGTCTCAGCTCTGAGGTCAAACCCCTCACACCTGAGAGAGCTGGACCTGAGTAACAATGACCTGAAGGATTCAGGAGTGAAGCTGCTCTCTGCTGTACTGGGGAATCCCCACTGTAAACTGGAGACTCTGAGGTCAGTATTATCAGATATGAAAGTACTTTATGCATGTAGTTCTCCCATTTGAAAAAGTCGTAATTATTCGGACATATTACTTATAGTGTATTAAAGTAGTCATAAGTTTAGCATGTTGTCCCATATTCCATGCCTGCTGTCACGTTTCTCTAAGACAGAACCCAGAAGCAGACCAGGACAAGGTGAGTAAAATGAAGGTGAGTATTTATTGGTAGTCTTGATGTGTAATTTGAGTGATCCAGGAGACGAAGCGGAGGTGAGTTGATGAGAGTAGATGGGAGGATTCAATGACGTCACTGTATCCACCGACGGCCAGGCAAGGGAGTTGAATGTTCCGGGAGGATGACTGTAGACAGAGTAAACGGGGGGGGGGAGTAACCAGTAACAAGAACAAAACAACAAGACTAGCTCAGGAAACATGAGGCTGTTCGTTGCTAACGATCCAGCAGGGAATGGATGTCAGCTCAGGGCTTATGAAGAGGTGATGATCAGGACCAGGTGTGCAGAAGGTTGATGAGATGCAGGTGTAGGGTAATCACTAGATCTCCCGCCTAACTTCGTCGCCTGGCAACCAGACAGGGTAATAATATCACTAGATCTCCCGCCTAACTTCGTTGCCTAGCAACCAGATAGGTTTCTGAACGCACCCTTAGACTCCAAACAGAAAACAGTCAGCTCAGGCAGAAACAGACTCAGGAAGCGGGATTCCTGACACCTGCAGTGATTACATCAAGCTTGTGATTCTACTAACAAAGATCAAACCCCCTCTGTTATTGGTAATTGTGAGAGGTTAGCATGTTTTGTTGTATCCTCTGTTATTGGTAATGGTGAGAGGTTAGCATGTTTTGTTGTAGCCTCTGTTATTGGTAATGGTGAGAGGTTAGCATGTTTTGTTGTAGCCTCTGTTATTGGTAATGGTGAGAGGTTAGCATGTTTTGTTGTAGCCTCTGTTATTGGTAATGGTGAGAGGTTAGCATGTTTTGTTGTATCCTCTGTTATTGGTAATGGTGAGAGGTTAGCATGTTTTGTTGTAGCCTCTGTTATTGGTAATAGTGAGAGGTTAGCATGTTTTGTTGTAGCCTCTGTTATTGGTAATGGTGAGAGGTTAGCTGTTTTGTTGTAGACTCTGTTATTGGTAATGGTGAGAGGTTAGCATGTTTTGTTGTATCCTCTGTTATTGGTAATGGTGAGAGGTTAGCATGTTTTGTTGTATCCTCTGTTATTGGTAATGGTGAGAGGTTAGCATGTTTTGTTGTAGCCTCTGGTATTGGTAATGGTGAGAGGTTAGCATGTTTTGTTGTAGCCTCTGTTATTGGTAATGGTGAGAGGTTAGCATGTTCTGTTGTGGCCTCTGTAACTTTCTCACTCATTCTGATTCATGATTTATTCATGATTTTTCTTAATCATGGCATCATCAGAATTTAATTTTTAATCGTCAATCACATACAGTTGAAGTCGGAAGTGTACATACACTTAGGTTGGAGTTATTAAAACGTGTTTTTGAACCTCTCCACAAATTTCTTGTTAACAAACTATATAGTTTTGGCAAGTCGTTTAGGACATCTACTTTGTGCATGACACAAGTAATTTTTGAAACAATTGATTACAGACAGATTATTTCACTTATAATTCACTGTATCACAATTCCAGTGGGTCAGAAGTTTACATACACTAAGTTGACTGTGCCTTTAAACAGCTTGGAAAATTCCAGAAAATTATGTCATGGCTTTAGAAGCATCTGATAGACTAATTGACATAATTTGGATGTATTTCAAGGCCTACCTTCAAACTCAGTGCCTCTTTGCTTGACATCATGGGAAAATGAAAAGGAATCAGCCAAAATCTCAGAAAAAAAATTGTAGACCTCCACAAGTCTGCTTCATCCTTGGGAGCAATTTCCAAACGCCTGAAGGTAACACGTTAAATCAATAGTACGCAAGTCTAAACACCATGGGACCACACAGCCATCATACCATCCCAACTGTGAAGCACGGCGGTGGCAGCATCATGTTGTGGGGGTGCTTTGCTGCAGGAGGGACTGGCGCACTTCACAAAATAGATGGCATCATGAGGCAGGAAAATTGTGGATATATTGAAGCAACATCTCGAGACATCAGTCAGGAAGTTAAAGCTTGGTCACAAATGGGTCTTCCAAATGGACAATGACCCCAAGCATACTTCCAAAGTTGTGGCAAAATGGATTAAGGACAACAAAGTCAAGGTATTGGAGTGGCCATCACAAAACCTTGACCTCAATCCTATAGAAAATTTGTGGGCAGAACTGAAAAAGCGTGTGCGAGCAAGAGGCCTACAAACCTGACTCAGTTACACCAGCTCTTTCAGGAGGAATGGGCCAAAATTCACCCAACTTATTGTGGGAAGCTTGTAGAAGGCTACCCGAAACGTTTAACCCAAGTTAAACCATTTAAAGGCAATGCTACCAAATACTAATTGAGTGTATGTAAACTTCTGACCCACTGGGAATGTGATGAAAGAAATAAAAGCTGAAATTAATCATTCTCTCTACTATTATTCTAACATTTCACATTCTTAAAATAAAGTGGTGATCCTAACTGACTTAAGACAGGGGACTTTTACTAGGATTAAATGTCAGGAATTGTAAAAATGGAGTTTAAATGTATTTGGCTAAGGTGTATGTAAACTTCTGACTTCAACTGTATGTATTAAAATACCCTCAAATAAAAGGTGACATTATATACTGTCACCTCATATGAAACATTTGATCTGAAATCCAAAATGTTGGAGTACAGAGCCACATTTAAAATGTTATCTTCACTGTCAAAATAGATATGTGTGGACTGTATACTCAATACAATCTAAATCTGATACCTCACTGTCTGTCTTTTGACTGATATTGATTTTAAACTGGTCTGGGCAGTCTACTCAAATATTTGTACTATACATGTTTCTATCTGCAGGCAATACTTTGATCATTTGTCATTTTTAATGATGATACATTAATTTACGAATAGATATGGCAGGTTTCAGGACACTGATATCTGAAAAATGTTGAAAAATTATACTGCCACTATTTTCACCACCAAAGCATAGCAGTGTGATTTTAATTTGATTTGACTCTTTGCAGGCTGTCAGGCTGTCTAGTCACAGAGGAAGGCTGTGCTTCTCTGGTCTCAGCTCTGAGGTCAAACCCCTCACACCTGAGAGAGCTGGACCTGAGTAACAATGACCTGAAGGATTCAGGAGTGAAGCTGCTCTCTGCTGGACTGGGGAATCCCCACTGTAAACTGGAGACTCTGAGGTCAGTATTCCTGTAGTTGGTCAACAAGTGATAACTGTTCACCAGATCCACATGTGTTTACCAGACACACATAGTCCACACCATATGTGTTTGGACAGTGAAGCTTACAGTTTTAAATGTGGTGCTATGCTCCAGCCTTTTGGATTTGAGATGTTTCATATTAGGTGACAGTACAGAATGTCACCTTTTAGTTGAGGGTATTTTCATACATATCTGTTTTACCATTTAGAAATTAAAGCACTTTCTGTACGTAGTTCTCCCATTTGAAGAAGTCTTAATTATTTGGACAAATTCACTTATATTGTATTAAAGTAGTCGTAAGTTTAGTATTTAGTCCCATGTTCCATGCCTGCAGTGATTACATCAAGCTTGTGATTCTACAAACTTGTTGAATTCATTTTTCAGTTTGTTTTGGTTGTGTTTTGGATGATGTTTTTCCTAATAGAAACTGATCGGTGAATAATGTCCTGTCATTTTGGAGTCACTTTACTTGTATTGTCAGTAAGAATAGAAGATGTTTCTGAACACTTCTACATTCATGTGGATGCTACCATGATTATGAATAATCATGAATGAATCGTGAATAATGAGAAATTTACAGAGGCACAAAGATCAGACCCCCTCTGTTATTGGTGTTATTCTGTATACTTCTGGCCCTTCTTTGGACACGGTGTTAACTAACCTCTAGACGAGCTTCAATGCCATACAGCTCTCCTTCCGTGGCCACCAACTGCTCTTAAATACAAGTAAAACTAAATGCATGCTCTTCAACCGATCGCTGCCTGCACCTGCACGCCTGTCCAGCATCACTACTCTGGAAGGTTGTGACTTAGAATATGTGGACAACTACAAATACCTAGGTGTCTGGTTAGACTGTAAACTCTCCTTCCAGACTCACTATAAGCATCTCCAATCCAAAAATAAATCTAGAATTGGCTTCCTATTTCGCAACATAGCATCCTTCACTCATGCTGCCAAACATACCCTTATAAAACTGACCATCCTACCGATCCTCGACTTCTGCGATGTCATTTACAAAATAGCCTCCAATACCCTACTCAATAAATTGGATGCAGTCTATCACAGTGCCATTCGTTTTGTCACCAAAGCCCCATATACTACCCACCACTGCGACCTGTACGCTCTCGTTGGTTGACCCTCGCTTCATACTCGTCGCCAAACCCACTGGCTCCAGGTCATCTACAAGACCCTGCTAGGTAAAGTCCCCCCTTATCTCAGCTCACTGGTCATCATAGCAGCACCCACCTGTAGCACGCGCTCCAGCAGGTATATCTCTCTGGTCACCCCCAAAGCCAACACCTCCTTTGGCCGCCACTTCTTCCAGTTCTCTGCTGCCAATGACTGGAACGAACTAC
This sequence comes from Salmo salar, assembly GCF_965601325.2. NCBI lineage: Eukaryota > Metazoa > Chordata > Actinopteri > Salmoniformes > Salmonidae > Salmo > Salmo salar. The sequence continues at coordinate 2,707,424 of NW_027675333.1, forward strand.
AAAAATCTCTAAAACTGGAAACACTTATCTCCCTCACTAGCTTTAAGCACCAGCTGTCAGAGCAGCTCACAGATTACTGCACCTGTACATAGCCCATCTATAACTTAGCCCAACTACTTCTTCCCCTACTGTATTTATTTATTTATTTAGCTCCTTTGCACCCCATTATTTCTACTTTGCACTTTCTTCCACTGCATATCTACCATTCCAGTGTTTTACTTGCTATATTGTATTTACTTTGCCACCATGGCCTTTTTTTGCCTTTACCTCCCTTATTTCACTTAATTTGCTCACATTGTATATAGACTTATTTTTCTACTGTATTATTGACTGTATGTTTGTGTAATACCCTTGTTTGAACCAAGTATTGAGTTTATTTGTTATAATTAATTGGTATTATATTTAAAAGATGATTGAATTGCTCCTAAACTGTAATGTTGTTAATGCATTATGCTTTTTGAAGAAATATTTATTTAATGTATAAGTGAATAGTTTGTTTTACTTTGAAGTTTAAGTTTTGACCAATAAGGTCGCTTGTTAAGTTGTGGCCAATGGGAGTTGACCTGGTTAACGGGAGGGAAAAAGACGTTGATGAAAGGATGGACGTTTTACCTCAGGACGGTTGGTGAAGAAAAATTATAAAAGAAGACGACAGAACTACAACAAAACCCATAGCTACTAAGACATGAAGGGAAATACATGTTTTATTTAATAAAAGAGTTGTTATAATTTAGTTAAAACTTAGTAAAGACTGAATCTACCGTCTCGTTGTGGAGGTATTAGCCAGCATTGAGGTTAGCCTAGCATCGTGTCACACCGGGAGATAATTGCTTGGGAAGCTTAAAGAGTTCGTGTTGCCATGGGGATATCGGTTACGGCTAAGGAGTACTGTCTGCATGGGTAGCTGTGCTTGCCTTGGACTTGGTGAGGAAACCAGCATGGAACTGCCATACTTCGCTGAGGGAATATCCACCAAGTAGTGAGTAACCACAATGTGAGGTGCTTATAAATAAATACATTGGTAATGGTGAGAAGTTAGCATGTTTTGTTGTAGCCTCTGTTATTGGTAATGGTGAGAGGTTAGCATGTTTTGTTGTATCCTCTGTTATTGGTAATGGTGAGAGGTTAGCATGTTTTGTTGTATCCTCTGTTATTGGTAATGGTGAGAGGTTAGCATGTTTTGTTGTAGCCTCTGTTATTGGTAATGGTGAGAGGTTAGCGTGTTTTGTTGTAGCCTCTGTAACTTTCACACTCATTATTATTCATGATTCATTCATGATTTTTCTTAATCATGATATCATCAGGATTAATTTAGTAGTGTTTAGAAACATGTTACCAAATCACTTAGACAGAAAATTACTCCAGTCATCATCCACCATTTTATTGATGAGCAAAATATAACCCAAAACACAACCAAAACAAACTGCATTGTAACCAACGAGTTTGAGTCACAGGCTGTAACGGGTGTCGTAAGGATTGGACCAAGGCGCAGCATGTTTAGTGCTCATCATGAAACTTATTTGAATGAACAAAAAAATAAAGTGCAACAGCTAAACAGTTCTGTCAGGAACATTAACTAAACAGAAAATAACATCTACCCACAAAACCCAAAGGAAAACAGGCTGCCTAAGTATGGCTCCCAATCAGCAACAACGATATACAGCTGTCCCTGATTGAGAGCCATACCCGGCCAAAACAAAGAAATACCAAACATAGAAAAAGGGACATAGAATGCCCACCCACACCCACACCCTGACCAACCAAAATAGAGACATAAAAGGATCTCTAAGGTCAGGGCGTGACACAGACTTGATGTAGTCGCTGCATTCAAGGAATATCGGACCAAATACTAAACTTTTGACTACTTTAATACACTATGAGTGAATTAGTCAGAAAACATATGACTTCTTTAAATAGGGGGACTAGATACATAAAGTGCTTTTCATTTTCTAAATGTTAAAACAGATATGTATTAAAATAACCTCAAATAAAAGGTGACATTATATACTGTCACCTCATATGAAACATTTGATCTGAAATGTAAAATGTTGGAGTTTAGAGCCACATTTAAAATGTTATCTTCACTGTCAAAATAGATATGGTGTGGACTGTATACTCAATACAATCTAAATCTGATACCTCACTGTCTGTCTTTTGACTGATACTGCTTTTAAACTGGTCTGGTCAGTCTACTCAAATATTTGATAATATGCATCTTTCTATCTACAAGCAATACTTGGAAAATGTGTCATTTATAATAATGAAACATTTATGAATAGATATGTCAGGTTTCAGGACACTGATATTTCTGAATATGTTGAAAAAATATACTGCCACTATTTTCACCACCAAAGAATAGCAGTGTGATTTTAATATGATTTGACTCTTTGCAGGCTGTCAGGCTGTCTAGTCACAGAGGAAGGCTGTGCTTCTCTGGTCTCAGCTCTGAGGTCAAACCCCTCACACCTGAGAGAGCTGGACCTGAGCTACAATCACCCAGGAGACTCAGGAGTCAGACTGCTCTCTGCTGGACTGGAGGATCCACACTGCAGACTGGAGAAACTCAAGTATGTAGAG